>NC_134485.1:168034435-168059435 GCF_040206685.1 Ascaphus truei | reverse complement strand
CAGTTCTGAGCCAGGGATGTGGACCGGGGGAGTATAATAGCCTAGGGAGTATGTTCATTTTAACCGAGATCATTCTCCCGATCCATGATATTTGATATCCTCCCCATTTTTCCAAATCTTGTTTGATTTTATGGAACAAGGTCGGATAGTTATGTTTATATAGAGATTGGTAGGTCCTCGATATCTTAACCCCCAAGTACTTGATACAAGAGGAGCTCCAACGGTAGTTAAAGTTTGCTTTGAGGAGTTTCACCTCTGGCTCTGGCAGACTTAAGTTCAAGACTTCTGATTTATCATTGTTTATCTTATGTCCTGAGATTTTTCCAAAATCCCGGAGTTCTTTTTGGAGGTTGGGTAATGAGATTTGGGGTTTGGAGAGGGTTAAGATGACATCATCTGCGAATAGGGAGATTTTATGCTGCCTATTTCCAATGTCTATTCCCTGGATGTCTTTATTGAGTCGTATTGCTGATGCCAGTGGTTCTATTGTTAGCGCAAAAAGGAGAGGAGATAGGGGGCATCCCTGTCGAGTCCCATTTGTTATCTCGAATCTCTGGTTATTCCCCCCTGGAAGTTTTACCATTGCTGACGGATTTTGATATAGTCTACGGACCCCCTCTAGATATGTGTCTTTAAAGCCAAATTTACACATAGTTTGGTCCAGGAATTGCCAGTAGATTCTATCGAATGCCTTCTCTGCGTCTAGGCTTAGCAATAGTGCTTTTGTGTCTGTTAGGTGGACATGATCAATGATATTGATGATTTTTCGAGTATTGTCGGAGGCTTGTCTTCCCGCGACAAATCCTACCTGATCAATGTTAATTAACCTCGGTAATATTGGGTTTAACCTGTTTGCTAAAATTTTGCTATATAGCTTGAGATCACTATTGAGAAGGGAGATTGGACGATAGCTTCCACATTGCATCGGGTCTCTGCCTTCCTTATGTATTATAGCTAGATTGGCTAGAGACATTGTTGAGGGAATTTGGTTCCCTTCCATAAAGTGGTTGAATGTTTTTAGCAGATGCGTGGATAGAGTTGGCAAGAATCTTTTATAGTAGACATTTGTGAAGCCGTCAGGGCCAGGAGACTTAGTGAGCTTTAGTGATTTGACCGCCTCTTCCAGTTCCTCTTTTGAGATCTCAGCATTGAGGACTGTGTTCTCCTCCTCCGTCAGTGAGGGGAGTTGGCATTTATTTAAGTATTGAGTTATAGATTCTGACGCTATCGGTTCAGGTCGGCCATTTTTAGCTCTTAAGTTATATAGTTCCTTGTAGTATTTTGTAAACTCTGCCGCTATTTTGCTTTCACTATATTGGATTTCACCAGACCTACTCTTGATCGCCGTTATCTGGGATCTTTTTTGTATCCCTCTCAATTTGCTAGCTAATAGTCTGTCGGCCTTGTTCCCTTTGTCATAATATTGTTGATTGGTCCATTTGAGGGCCTTTTCAACATCCTCCAGCTGGGTTTGTCTAAGTTTTGTTCTAGCTTCT
This sequence comes from Ascaphus truei, assembly GCF_040206685.1. Classification (NCBI taxonomy): domain Eukaryota; kingdom Metazoa; phylum Chordata; class Amphibia; order Anura; family Ascaphidae; genus Ascaphus; species Ascaphus truei. The sequence goes on along the minus strand of NC_134485.1, from coordinate 168,057,939 downwards.
ATTAATGTTTTGTATACTTTTTTTGATGGGTTCGCTTTATGCGCGCGCTCTATTACCTTTATACTGTCTGTAAGTTCTTTGATTAGCGCTTGGCGGGCTTTTTTCCTATGGGATGCGATGGAAATAAATTTCCCTCTGATGGTTGCCTTATGGGCTTCCCAAAGGATTGCTGGAGAGGAGACTGTTCCCATGTTGAGGGACAAATAGTCCTTGAGTGAGGATCTTATCTCTCTCTCAATCTCTGGGTGATTTAGTAGGGAATCGTTCAGTCTCCATGAGTAGGTTGTTGTTTTTTCAAAGGGGACTGACAGTGTCATAGTGATCGGGGCATGATCTGACCATGTGATTGAGCCAATGTCTGATTCTATGGCTGCCGCCATCACATTCTTAGTGGTCAAAAAGTGGTCTATTCGAGAGTAAGTCTGGTGAGGTGCTGAGAAGAATGTGTAGTCTCTCTGGCCCTGATTTTGGGTTCTCCAAACGTCCACCAGTGAGAACTCGCTCAGGATGTCCCTAAACATTTTCCCCTTGATCTGGGAGTGGGTTGTACGGGAGGGGCCCGCTGTGGTTGATCTGTCCTTGGTGGGGTTTAAAACCATGTTTAGGTCTCCACCCACTATTATCGATGACAGATATCCTGGGTCGACGCCTTCGAGAACGGTTTGTAAGAATTCCGTTTGGTTCTCATTTGGGGCGTATACATTGATTAGGACAATTGTCGAGCCCGCGAGGGAGCCATATACCATTAGGAATCTACTCTCTGGATCCGCTACTGTTTTGACGTGATTGAATGGGGTGCCTTGTCTGATTAGGATAGCTACACCTCTTTTCTTACTACTGAATGATGCAAAAAAGCACATTGGAAAAAAAAATTTGAATAAATTTGGGGGGTCCTGCGATGTGAAGTGGGTCTCCTGTAAGAATATAATGTCCCCCCCTGATTTTTTCATGTCCATGAGAGCTAGTCTTCTTTTTCGGTTGTTTTGTAGTCCCTTAACATTTAAGGAGCGGATTTTAATTGGGGCCTTGGTGGTCATTGTTGGTTTTTAGTTGTTCGGGGTCTTGGGGTCTCTCCTTTCCCACTAGGGGAGACCTTGTTTTTATGTCCTAGCGTCCCTTTGTGACGTAGACCGCCTAATGGGCTGGGCTTCCGTCCCGGGGGGATGTACTGAGTTTGCCATTGGGGAGGGGGACAGGGGGGGGGGGGAGAGGAGGGGGGGGCAGAGGGGTAAAGAACTGCTGGGACAGGGCCAGCAGGTGGAGATAAGATAGAAGTAGGGCCAGTTTTGGTCCTAGGGTGGTTTCGCCTGGTCTTTGGATGACCGGCGTTTGGGCTTAGGCGCCCTTATGGGGTGTGTGTCTGGATCCGACAGTCAGGTCGCAACCGAGGGTGGCCAGACCCTGAGCTGCTTTTGTGTGGCTCCTTTCCCACTCGACTCCCCTGTTCAGATTTTGAACTCCGTCACCGACTATAGGTGTTGGTAACTAGGTGGGGGAGGGAGAGGGGATAAGGGGGGAGGGGGGAGTGTGGGGGGGGGGGTAAATATAGGTTCTGTCTTATTACACCCTTTGTAGTACACTATTAGTGGGGTATTTATTTTTGTGTAGAGATATAGTGTTCCCCTATAATCAGCTTTACTTTGGGCTAGGCAGCCTGGTGGTGGGGTGGGACCAGTTTGTTGCAGGGAGATGGGGGTAAGGGGGCAGGGGGATAGGGGGGGGTGGGGTGAGGGGGGGTGGGAGAAGGTAAGGGGGGAGGGAGGGGGAGGGGGAGATGAACCCTTGGGGGGGGTGGGGGGTGCAGGGTGGGGGGGTGAGGGGGGGCTAGTGGGGGGGGTGTGGGTGAAGGAGGGGAGGGTGGACGTTAGGGGGGACGATAGGGGGGGGAAGGGGGGAGGGGAGGTAAGGGGGAGGGTGGTCAGGGGGGGAAGGTGATATAGGACTATCAAGAGGGGGGGAGGGGCTAGTGGGATAGGGGATAGGAGGTAGGGGGCTATAGGGAGGTAGGGGAGGGAAGGAGAGGGGGGGGGGGAATGAGGGTATCTGTGGTGTTGGTTTCATTAATTAATCGTTATATGGGCAGTTGTATTTCTAGAGTATGATCATATTTTAGTTCAGGAGAAGCATTCCCTTGATTGGTGTCACATTATTAGCATAACAAAACATAGCTTAGCATATCATAACATAACATAACCGGACATCATATCACATAGCATAACATTATCTTGTGCTGGATAACATTCTTGATCAGGTTAAGGCAGGTTTTCACCTACAGTAGCGACATCTTTAATTCGAGTGAATGCCGGCGGCATGCCGGGATCTACCCCAGCTGCCGCCAGTCAAAAACGCGCGCCGCCGCGTTTCCCCCACGCACCCCCCCTCCACATCGCGCGCAATTACCCCCCCAAAGACACCCCGAACCCGGCTTCTACTTTGCCCCTCTGCTTCCCCGCACCCCCGCTTACCTAGATTTGAACTCCAGGGGTGTCGGGGAAGCCTGGGGAAGCCGGGGAAGACGGGGAAGCCGGGCGCGCTTGTGACTGTGACGTCACAGTGCGCCGCCACGCGCCGCGGCTACCCGCTTCCCAGCCTCATACAGCCAGCGGCATTTGCTCGAATAAGAGCTGCCGCTGCTGTAGCCCTGATGTTTTGTTGAGCCTTATAGTGTTTGAAATAAACAGAGTATATTTTTGGTGTCAGTCTCTTTTATAGGTTGTTTACTGTGCACTCTCTGGGGGGGGGTGGTTGTGGGTGCATCTGATCACGTGGTGGGAGGTAGTTCTCCCTTTTAGTCCTCCTTTGGACGTTCCTAGTGTGGCTGGGTGCTTCTTACAGGTAGTGTGGTGGGGGGGGGGCCAAGGGGATGGTAGGAGGTGTGCTGGGGTGGCAAGGGTAGGGATTCTTTGTGTGGGGGCGGGGGGAGGGGGGAGGTCCTTTGGAGGCCAGGGAGGGTAGTAGATGCTGGGTGGGGGGGTCAGGGAGGGGGGGCAGAGATGGGGGGAGGGAGGGAAGGGACGAGAGTAGATGGAGGGGGGGAGGGTATGATGTGTGCGGGGGGAGGGAGAGGAGGGAGAGGGGGGGGGGGGAATATATGGCGTTCATTTTCTTAAGTGATTAGTAAACGGGCAATAGCATTTTCAGTGTATTATCACGTTTTAGTACCGGGGAAACATTCCCTTGCCTGGCGTCACATTGTTAGCATAACAGAACATAACTGAACATATCATAACATATCGTAACTGAACATCAAGTCACATAACATAACATTGTCTTATGCTGGTTATCATTCTTAACCAGGTTGAAGCAGGTTTTAACATAGTCTTGGAGTTTTGTTGAGCCTTATAGTTCTTGATGTAAACCGAGTGTGTTTTATGTGTTAGTCTCTTTTATAGGTTGTTTAATATGTGTTCTCTGGGGGGGGGTTAGGGGGGGAGTAGTGTTTGTATCTGATCGTGTGATGGGAGAGGGTTCTCCCTTTTAGTCTTTCTTTGTGCATTCCTGAGGTGGCTGAGTGTTTCCTAACGGTAGGGTGGTGGGGGGGCCTAGGGGATGGTAGATGGTGTGCTGGGGTGATGAGGGTGGGGGTTCTTTGTGTGGGGACGGGGGGGGAGGTGGAGAGAGGGGGGGGAGGCCCTTTGGGGGCCAGGGAAGGGGGTGGGTGTTGGGGGGGGGGGGTCTGGAGGGGGGAGGCAGTCTAATTGTGGTGTGTTACTTTTATTTGCTTTCTGTTTGTATGTATGGTGCTTTTGTGTTATTGCTATGTGTGGCGTTGTATCTCTGCTAGTTGTGGCCTTGAGTGCATTTGCATATGTGTTTTGGTGGGTGGCTCAGCCGCTCTCCTGGCATTAAACTTCTAACACTCGGTTTTGGCTCTGTCAGTCTGCTTCCACCGCGTCATGCATATCATGCCGCGGAGACACTTTAGGCTTTAGACACCGGTCCTTATGTTTGAGTGAGTGGGTGGGGTGACAGCTTAATGCCTAATTGTCCCGGGTCGTTTTTTTTCTCTTCTCTGCCGGGTCCCCTTTGAATACGCCGCGTCGGGCCGGGGTGGTCGCCCCAGGGGAAAGCAGGGGGGCCCACTCAGGAGGGGGGGGGAGGGAGTTCTTGGTTCTTCCCAGCGGAGCCTGTCCGTGGGGGACACCGGCCCCATCTCCAGACCGCACCGCTGGCCTTGCGGGTCCTCTAGCTGCTGGGGCCGCTATGACCGCCAACATCTGGTTTGTGAGGGTGAGCCACTGAGTGCCACTCCCTCTCGGTTCGCTGCTCGGTCCCTCTCCCTCCCCCTCCAGTCCGCCCGGCACTGGCTATGTCGCCCGGGGTTTTTTGAGTTACTCACGTTTGTCGGGGCATTTCGTCCCGTGCCCGGGGGATCATGGGACCGGGAGGATCCGGCTCTCTACGCCAGGGACCCCGCCAGGGGGGGGGTCAAGGGCCGAAAAAGCCGAGAGGCCGAGGGTGGGCGGCGAGCAGGGGGTATGGCAGGGAAAGAGAAAAAAAAAGGGGGGGGGGGAGAGCCGGGTATTCTTCCGCTCTCCTCTCCGTTGTGCGAAGTTGGACCCTTCATCTCCCGCCGTCCAGGGCCTCGCCTCACGTTGCAGGTAGGTGGAGTGAGTGGTGCGGACGGCTGTGTAGGTTTGAGAGCGGAGCTGTTCCCTTGTCGGCTGTGTCTCTTCCCGGTGAGTTAGTGTGGTCGTCTCCGGCGGTGCTTGTTATCTTCTGGCGGTGTTTGTTATCTCCTTGCGGTGCTGGTAAGGTGATGCGACGTCTTTGTGTTGTTCTTGGGGGCAGGGTCTTTGTATTGGCTAAGAGTGTGGGGCTGAGTTTCTCATTTGTTCCGCTGGCCCCGCTGGCCTGCCAGCCTTTCTGATGCCCTGATTGGAGGCTCTTAAGGCCTGTGTCCCTCGGATCTCCAGCTAGCTGGGGGGGTGAGGTTTAGTGCTTTCGCAAAGTGTTCCATGTCTTCCTGGTGTTTAATCGAAAGCATTTTCCTGTTGCGCTGCACCATTATCCTGAAGGGGAAGCCCCATTTGTATTTTACCCCACTATCTCGCAGCAGTATGGTTAGCGGTCTCGTAGATATACAGTAATATAATAACAGATATACTACATATAATACAATATAATACAGATATACAGTAACAATAATGATAAGGAAACAGAATAAGTACGACCGCGATCGCATTGATTATGAGAAAAAACAAATTTACAGATGGCAGAGAATTAACACTGTTGTGGATCGTTCCTCTCAGAATACACCTAGAAACAACTCACGCAGATCAACACCTAATAAATCAATATTAAAAAGTGGTAACACTGAACATTTAAGCGGTGACTCTGAATTCTCTGATGGAGAAAGTGTTACACACTCTGTTTCTTTTGTAAATATGGAAACAAGATCTAGTAATGATTGCGAAACCAATTCTCAACCCAGGGACACAAGTGGCCCATCTGATGGTAACTCCCTCAGGGGTGCACCTCAGGCTGGCAGATTGAATGACTCTTACCATCATGAGCAGTCAAAAAACTACTCAGTCTTCAGAAAAAACGAAAAGGAACCAGGAGGGGGAAGAAAAGAGACAGGGGGAAAAAGAGCACACAAAAGAAAGAAGAATTATTAACAAATACTAACAATGTAATAAATCTTTCTGGTATTGAATTAACCAAGTCAGAGATTTCTCTCCTCAATAAAGGCTTAAAATATGCACCCTCAATGGGCATTGATCTTTTTGGTACAGCTGTGGATGTACACAAGTATGTCCGCAAGTTAACTCTAAAAAAATTATTTCACCAAAAAGGAGGGGATAAATCTCTGACTGAGTCTTCTCTTGAGGATTATCCTCAAGCGAACACTATTGATGTAATCACACCTCTAGCCCCTTGTGTCATTTCCCCACAACAGGTCACACTTGATTCCTTTCAAGATATTTGTGCTTTAAGAGACCTGAATGATCTTACCGAACTAAGTAATCATGTGGAGGATTCCCAGACTTACACATTGACAGACTGGGATTCAAAAATTAGAGAAAAATCAGTGTTTTATCCTTCCTTTGTGAAGGGCCCTTATCTGTCAATGTTTGAAAGTTTGGTGATTCGTGACCTTAGGTTCTTGGCACATGGTTTCTCATTTTCAAGTATTAATGATGACAATTTGGATAGGGAGGAACGTTTGGCCATCAAAACATTACAGAGTAATCCAATGTTGGTAATTAAAAATGCTGATAAAGGAGGGGCGGTGGTGGTTCAGAGTAGGACAGACTATCTCAGGGAAGCTTACCGCCAACTTGGGGATGAGTCCTCCTACTCTGAACTACCACAGGATCCAACTCCAACCTTCTTGAAGGAATTATGTAATCTTATAGATTTGGGTTCAGCAACACAAGTTCTCAACAAAAAAGAGATTGGATTTTTGGTCAATCCCCATCCCATTATCCCAGTTTTCCACCATCTCCCAAAGATCCACAAGACGTTGGTCGACCCTCCTGGTCGTCCAATTGTCTCTAGCATTGGATCTTTGGGAGATGGCTTATCCCGTTATGTTAATGCCTATTTGCAACCCTTTGTGAGGGCCTTGCCCTCCTTCGTCCTTGACTCTGGTGATTTGTTGGTACAATTACAGGATATCCCATGGAAATCTGATTACCTGTGGGTAACTATGGATGTGGTCTCCCTGTACACAATCATTGAGCACGATCTTGGGTTAGCAGCTGTTCGCCACTTCATTGAATGTCCAGGAAGCTCTATGTTAATGACCACATTTATCACGGAATCTATTCTTTTTCTTCTCACACACAATTATTTTCTTTTTGAGCACCAATTTTATTTACAACAACGGGGAACAGCAATGGGGACAAGTTTTGCCCCCTCTTATGCTAATCTGTTTATGGGGTGGTGGGAGCACGTTTTTATATACAATGCCACTAATAGATTTAGACACAATATTGTTTTTTTCAAACGTTTCATCGATGATTTGATTATAATTTGGCACGGGAGCACTGACACATTAGAAGCATTTTTTGAATATGTTAACAATAATGATCTTAATATTCAATTTACCACCAACTTCAATGCACACCACATCAGCTTCCTGGACATTCTACTTTATGTAGATATGGACCAAAAAATTCAAACAGACACCTTTAGAAAAAGTAATTCCAGAAATACAATTCTTAGGGCGGACAGTTGTCACCCCAGATCAGTGATTACTGGCATTCCCAAAAGCCAGTACCTCAGACTGAGGAGGAACTGTTCTACACTAGATGGTTTCCTGACTCAGTCTGAGGCTCTCACCAATCGGTTTCTAGAAAGGGGTTACGACAGGGAGGCCTTGGAATCCATAGTGGGAGAAGTAATGGAAATAGACAGAGATACACTACTTCCCACCAGGGAGTCAAGGACGAGGGATGTTAGTCAAAAAAGTGGTAGAGCTAGAAATTGGGAAATACATCCCCCTTGTTCATTTCCCAATACAGTAAGGCCAGCGGCCAAGTAAATAAAATAATCAACAAACATTGGGGTCTACTACGTATGGATCCCATCCTGGGGGAGTATACCAAAATGGGACCCAAAATAGTCTACAGGAAGGCTAAGACCATTGCCAATTACCTATCTCCGAGTGTCATCCCAGATATTAGGACCACATTCAATACAAAGGGCTCCTTCAGGTGCAATAATTGCAATATGTGTCAGTACATGAAACCCTCCAGATTTGTCTCTTCCCACAGCCCACATAGACGCTTCAACATTAACAACTTTATTGATTGCAACACATCTTTTGTGGTCTATGTAATAAGTTGTGGCTGTGGGAAGAGATATGTCGGAAGGACAACAAGGTCCCTCAAGACTAGAATGCAAGAGCATTTTAGACTCATTAAGAGAGGAGACTTGGCGCACCCGGTCTCCAAGCACTTCATAGAATGCACCAAGGGCGGCCCCGAAATCTTTTCATTTATGGGAATTGAGAGAATTTTACCCAAAATGAGGGGCGGCGATTTGACACAACGCTTAGATTGTAGGGAATCATTCTGGATTTTCATGCTAAAAACCCGTTATCCAGATGGAATTAACATTGAATGGAGCATTAATCATTTTCTGAAATAATCTATGGTCAGATTTCTCTAGATAGTTATGTAGTGTGCATAGTCTCATCGCTCCAAGGTCATCGATGTGTAACATTAGGTGCATTAACCGTAACAATTTTGTGTCTTTGTATTTGATCAAGTAATCTATAATGTTCAAAGAATGTTTTGGACTGAAATTATTATGGGGGCAATTATCAGCAACTTAAGTCTAACCACACTCCCAATTATTGGATAAACTGAATAAGTGTTAATGTATGCAACTTTTCTCCTTACACAGTTTAAGAAAAATCTTAAAAAACAGAATATATGTATTTTCCATTTACACTGGCGACACACTTTATTCGAGCTCGGCTAGTCCCACGAATTCGGGTATACCCGGGTGTATTGAGGTTTGTGACTGTTTTCTGCCCGAGTGCATTGAGTTATTTTCCGGCAGGGATTGAAGCATTTTATTCCCGTTGGCTGCAATACTGCACAGTACATATATATATACTGCATTACAATTCATGAATTTATGCCATCTGGTAGACACGCGAAGCATTGCAGCCTATTAAATCCTAATCATTATCATTTAATAGATCAGCCGCCCATCAGCCAGGCATGAACCCAGGCTGGGAAGGCAAATGCAACGGGGCTTGTCAGAGGTGAGGAGCGGCGCATTCCAGGTATCTGCCAGGTACATACCGGGTATTTGCTCGAATAAAGTGTGTCGGTGCAGTATTAGTCATCCTTTGTTCTTCTGGAAGGCTGCTTATATGTTTTTAATATAGGTACAAGTTAGAATTTCACAATAATGTTATACTATGTTTGATTATATATGTATATCTTTTGTTTTTAAAGGTCACAATCAATGTATGTTTTGTATAGGCGATGTGCAGTCTGCCCAATTTGGCCCCCAACATGAACAATGCATACACTTTAGAATATTTAGTTTTCCCATCCCTACTTCCCTCTCTTTTCCAATTAATTTTCTCTTTTTCCCTTTTTTTTTTTCTCTTTTTTTCTCTTTCTTCTTCTTGTTTTTTTCTCTTCTTTCTTTTCATCCCCCCAGCTCTTTTCCTTTCCTTTCCCCTTCTCCTTCCCCCCCCCTTCCCCCCTTTTTCTTTCCTTCCTTTCTTTCTTTTCCTTCTTCTCCTTTTCCCCTCCCTCCTCCCCCCTCCTTCTTTCCCTTCTCTCCCTCCCCCTTAACTCTATTTTCTCTTCTTTTATTTTCTCCCATTATTCATCTTTCCCTTTCCTTTCCTTCTCTCCCTTTTTCTTCATTTCTACGTCTCTTTTGTTCTTTTTCCTCTTACCCTTCTATTTCTTTTTCTTCTTATCCTTTTTCTTTCCCCCCCCTTTTCCCCTCCCCCCCCCCCTCCCTACCCCTCCTCTTGTTTTTTCCCCCCCACTGCACTTTGGATAATTGATGTGAGTGTCAATATGTCTACAGGCATCTCCATCAACATCCTCATTATGTGGTGGGGTTTATATATTTTTCCAGTCACCAACGGGCATGGGGACGCATGCGCGAGCACATAGTACTCTGTGGGCATTGCCCTTGTGATTCCTGACTGCTTCATGACATACTTTGCTCTGCGCATGCGCGGAGCGAACGTGGCTAGCATGAGGCGCATCTCGCGAGATTTGGCCCTCCATTGCAGTGCGGTGCGTGTCACCGAGCTGGGTGGTTGGAGGCGGCTCTCCTGCGAGTGCCAACAGGTAATTAGCCATCCCCACATGCCCTAAACAGATATACACTAATTGTTTAAGCAGTTTAAGGGGCTTGAGGTTTGTAATTAGAGAGTTTTTGGCGCCAAAATCGGCAGACTGTGCCCCTATATATACCTGATGTATACCATGTTGATACACTTCTTGATAAAGTGCAATTTGTCTGCACGAAACGCGTAGAAGGTTGCAGCCTTCTGTTTTTATGTCCACCCAATAAAGAAATATTTTTGCCAGACCTGCCATCACCCCCTTTTTTTGCTGTGCGTTGCACCAACCCATTTGCACTGGTTAGCGGTCTCAGATCTTTGCGACGATCTACTGTGCGTTTGGATAAGTCGTTGTAGAGTTGCAGGGGGCTGTCCTCAAATGTGATGAGATCTTTGGTTTGGGCAACCTCCATGATTTTCTCTTTTACTGAAAATTTGTGGAGCCTTGCTATCACGTCCCTCATCCGTTTTGGATCCTCTGAACGTGGGCCAAGGGAGCGGTGAGCCCTATCCAGCTCGAGGTCCGTCTGACTCAAGTCTCCACACAGGGAGGCAAAGAGCTCCAGGAGGTAGGTCCTTAGCTGTCCTGGGAGTACCGACTCGGGGATGCCTCTGATTCTAATGTTCTGTCTCCTGTCGCGATTCTCCTGGTCTTCCAGTGAATCGCGGAGACTCTCTACCTCGGTCCCGAGCCGGAATATTTCATTTGCCGCCAGCTCTTGGGCCTGTGCGGAGTCCTCCATTTTGCCTTCTAGCTCCTCCGTGCGCTCCCTTAGGCCCGTTAGCTCTTGCTTTAGTTCTGAGACTGCCGATTTGAGATCAGCCTTCAGTGAAGTGTGCAGGTCATGTAGCATTTCTGCCATGAGTTCTTTCATGTCGTCTCGAGTGAGTGCTGTCGCCATCTGTGCAGGCGTTTCCTGCCGGTCTTGCGCTTGGGCAGTTTGCTTTGGGCCGCGTGCGCTTGATGGTCCCGTGCCATCTTGGCTTCTTGCTGCCGCCTCTGAGCTCCGCGGGGAGAATAGTTTGTTTACAGCCTGCGCTGTCTGGGATTTTTGCTTGTTAGCCATGCCGTTCAGGTCTGTGGGTCTGGGGATGTGTTTTAGGGGGGGAATTTCGGGGGGGAAAAAGCCTTTATTCGCTTATTTATAGGAGGGTCTGGGGAGCTCCTCAGCTACACGTCCATCTCTGTCGGCGTCCTGGCCACGCCCCTCTTCTTTTTTTTTTTTTTTTTTTTTTTTTTAATACTCTTATACTGAGCATGCTTACAGTATACAGTGCAGTATGCCTCGACATTCTAGAAACACTGTATTTTGTTACAGTAGCAAAGGAGCCAATGGAACAATGTAAAACAAATAAACATGTTCTTTTATTGGTGGAGTAAGTACAAAAACATTTATTTACAAATACTGTACAATGTAGAAACATTTTAAGTGCACAGCAATTCAAAACATCAACAGGTGTATGGTTTACTGCTAGTGGAAACATTTATGTACAGAAAGTAAAAACATTTACAGTCAGTCAGTATGGTTTACAGTCACATGTTTTAAAAACAAATTCTTTATTCATAAAATATACAAAACCCAACATCTCCTTTATTAAAGTAAAAACATATACAGTGGGATGGTCTGCAAAACAGTCTGCACCAGTACAGTCCTTGAGGGCAGCAGACAGGCCCGGTTTTCAGGACAACCTTGAAAACCGTGCCTGTTTGCGGCCCTCAAGGACTGGAATTGTGCAGGTCCTGTGTGTGTGGACAGCAAGTTAAAACAGTAAGTTAAATACAGTACAGCAGGTCAAAACATCTCCTTTATTTAAGTATAGCAGGTCAAAACATGTAGAGTACAGCATAGCTCAGTACAACAGTATGGTCTTACAGTTCCCGTGATTAAACCAGAAAGTCCTCCACATTGTCCGTCCATGGCCGATTCCTTGCATGGCGCAAAACGCCATTAATGCAGTCTCGAACGCCTTTCATTACAGGACCTGTAATTGGATAAAAGCGCCGCATTTCATCCAGAATGTTCTTCCTTAAATTGGCAGGAAGTGCCTTTTTTACGAGATTTCCTTCGTAGTTCACTTTGAAGGCCCAGTCGCAGTACAAAGAGTAGGGAACATGGTGCTTAAAAAGTAACAAGGCATACTTGTGGGGTGCACCAGCACTCTTCACCCTATACTTCTCCCTGAGCGCCGGTGGCAGATCGCACAGGGTGATGTCGGCACCGTATCGATGCGAGCGAATGTAAGTCTTTTGGGAGCGGGTGTGCTTGAGGCGACGGGCGATAGTAGATTGTCTGGGAGGAAGCTTTCCTCCGGTCTTGGTCGCCGTGTTGTCTCCTGGCGTGGTCTTGACAGGGTTGTCATGTCCTCCTCAACGGCATATATGTACACTACATCTTCTGGTGGAGGGGGTGCGCTTGGTGATGGAAGGGGGTCGAAGGTCCCATTCATCACATCCATGTCACCCTCCTGCTCCAGCGTCGGGGAACAGGGGCATTAACACCGAGCAAATAATGTATACCCGCTATGTCAGCCTCTATCTTCTCCATCCGTCGATCCATCCGTTGATCCATTTGTTGCATCCGTTGCTCCACATTTAGCATTGTCTCCAGAAGCAAATCTATCTTTGCTAGCACAATAGAGTTCCCGGGGAGATCCACACTTATCCCATTCAGCATCCGGTCTAACGAGCTGCTTCTTGTGCATGGCGTGTGAACATCTTGGTGGATGGGTGCAACGGAGGATGAGATGGGGGTTCCATGGAGAGAAGCGGCAGCGACGTCGAAGAAGAGTGGAGGAGGTGACCTGTGGATATCCGGTAGAGGTGAAGCGTCAGCGTCGTCGAAGAGGGATGGAGAAAGTGACCTTTGGATTTCCGGGCGAGAAGCAGAGTCGTCTAAGAGCAAAGGAGAAAGTGACCCGTGGATTTCAGAGGCGCAGCGTCGTCGGATAAAACCGGAGAAAATGGCCTGTGAGTTTCCGGGAGGGCGGCGGCAGCGTCGAGGACGAGAGGTGGAGAAGACGGGCTGAAGATTTCCGGGACAGCGGTGGCAGAGTCGTCGAAGCGTATGGGAGGAGGTGGTCTGCGGGTTCGATGGGTTGGCTGCCAATCGTTTCGCGTCAAGAGTACATCACTGTATATCTTCTTGACATAATAAGGCTGACGTCTATGAAAACCCTTATAAATACACCATCCATTTTGTGGAATCACTGCACATTGAATACACATCGACTAAACATCGAATATACATTCTTGTGTTTGTATTTCTTTCTACTCGCAGCAATGGTTGTTAAAAAGATTTGCCTCGGGCGCTTTCAATAGTAAGCGCCATTAGCGCTTATCTATTGAAGCGGCCGCCACGCTGGAAAATCCGTTTTTAAACGGAGAGCAGACCTGCGGCGCTCCCGGCCAGCTCTTGGAGAACGTTAGATTAAAAGCTGCCGCAGCAGTATATGAAGTCCAAATGGAATGGAGTGCAAAGAACTGCTTCAATTCTTGTACTTCCATGGCCGGATGTCACGTGATATGTGGAATACAAGCAGAAAAACAAATCATAGTGCAAACTGCTACTCAAATAGACATACAACACGATCACTAACAAACAACAAATACACAACAATAAACAAATAAAAGCAAGGCTGAAAAATAAAAGAGCTAATTTAATACAACATGAATTTAAAATAACAAATAGGAACAAATGGCAGGCAACTGGTCCGGTTGGTTTAAAACCAGAATCCTACTCACAAGATGTTGAGAGTATATGCGCAATGAATGGTAGTCTATGGGAGATGACAGCTTGTCCTCCAGTGGCGTCGGGCTGATCCGGAAACCACTCCGACGTTGTCGCACACTCCTGGATCAATATCCGTTGCTGGGGGTGCCCCTTGGGGGAAAGAACCTCTTCCTGCTGCTACAAAGCAATGCACATTGGCACGTTGCCTGCGTGAGTTTGTGATGAAAGCTCATAAACTATAACCCTACGCATTTCTTGCGCATGCGCACTTCATCAGGGGTTAAATGAGTACTAGGCATTGGACACTTATATTTAGTTAAAATGGCTGTGATTGGATAAAATATTCAGCCACTCGTCACTGCAAAGCACACTGATTGGTCAGAATCATTGCCAATCAAGCCCAGTACTAAAAACAGCCTTACTAACACAACATAACAGTAACAGAAAACAAATCATTACATAAAAACATATATATAAAAAGGCATATGAAAAAATAATATGTTAATAACAAAAAACCATAGCATTAGTTATTCTCATCTCAGAATTACTATTACCCATTGGATGTACACATACAGAAGTTAATGCTAGATCCCATTAAGAAAATATGACCCTAATAAGAAGAACCAGATTGATGGAGGACAAATGACATGATTAATGCACTTTAACATTACTTTAAAAATACTCCCAATTCAAAGTCAATATTCAGGCCACTTGGAGAGAGGGTTTTTAACTCATAGATCCAGTAGGCTTCACGCCTACTGATCTGATTGAGTTGGTCCCCCCGTCTCCAAATGGCCGATACCAACTCTATTGCTTGACACATCAATCCCAGTGGGTTCTGGTTATGATGTGTACGAAAATGATGAGACACACTATGCGTTGTTAATCCTTTTTTAATATTATATATGTGTTCATAAATTCTCCTTTGAAAGCACCTTCCTGTCCTGCCTACATATTGAAGGCAACAGGGGCACTGGAGTAAATATATAATAAATGTAGAATGACAATTTATAAAAGATTTGATAGGATAAATTTTGGAGGTAACATTGGATCTAAATGATTTCGTATTTGTACTGCATGAACAGGCAGTAGAAGTTGTGCATGTAAAGAAACCTTTAGTGGAATTGATTAGTTTAGGTCCAGAATGATCTAATGGGCAACTATGGGCTAATCTTGACTTTATATTGGAAGCCTTGGTGAAAATAATGTTTGGTTTAGCGGGAAGGTGCTGTGCAAGTGTGTTATCACATAAAAGTATTGGCCAATGTCTATTTATAATTTTATGTATTTTTGGTGCCATTTCGTTATACTGTGTTACAAAGGACACACCGTAATTAGGTTCCCTTTGTGACTGTTGGTTATTACTTTTGAACTCTAAAAGAGTCTTTCTCGACCACTTCTCCACTTGTAAGAAAGCCTCTTCTAAGAGGCTCTCTGGATATTTCTTATCGATTAATTTTTGTTTTAGCTCGCTCGCCTGAACCACAAACTCCTCCTGGCTAGAGCAATTGCGCTTCAGCTAGCTGTCCCTTGGGTATGTTACGTATCCAGCTAGGATTGTGCTGGCTATAAGCCCTCAAATAATTGTTTGCCTGAACTGGCTTAAAGAAAGTTTTTGTTTGTATGGCATTGTCTACCACAGAAATACTCAAATCTAAAAAACTCTATGTGTTGTGTATTGTGATTAAATGTAAACGAGAGATTCCTATCATTGTGATTAAGATACATGAAAAATGTGTCAAGTTGTTCCTGGCTGCCAGATCAGACGAAAATGACATCATCAATAAAGCCGCGCCAGAGCACCAGGTTTGCCTCGGTTTTGGAATGGAGAGTTCAGGATAGTCAAGTCCGTATAGCTGTGGCCTTGTGTTGAAGAGGTTAGAATCGTGGAGGTCCGTATAGCTGTGGTCTGGGTTGGAGATATCTGCAAGCTCGAGGGTAAGCCGGGGTCAGTATCAAGAGAGATTCCAAGGTTAAGCTGGGTCGGTACATGAAGGGTTAACTGCAAGCAAAACACAGGACAAGGAGCAGGGCACAACAGACGTAGGAGCTCAAGGCTACAAGAAGTTATGCTCAGCAAGGTATGAGAGGAACTTCAGGGTTTACAGGAACCAGTAGCAAAGGAGGTGGAGCGGAGGCGTGGCCTCCATGGAGGCAAGGATTGGCTGCAGGAGACAAGTGAGCTAAACAAATACTTGCCACGCAGCTGAGGAACGGTGCACGTCATCACTAGTGCGAGCCACGCATGAGAGAAGTGCGGCGTGTCCGAGGGGGCAGAGCTAAGCTCCATGACACACTAGAAGAGCTGTGAGTGTACGTGCGCTCTGTAAGAACTAAATCCCAACTCTGATTGGCTCTAGTAGACCATGTGACAGAGGCTTTGGGGAAAACGGATGTGACGTCATTCAAAGCCTGTCACATGGTACTTGAGCCAATCAGAGTTGGGATTTACATCCCACGCTCTGACTGGCTACCATACCATGTGAGGGCGGCCATCTTTCTTTTGATGACGTCATCTTAAAGGCAAATGAAGCACAGCCATTCTGATTGGCTGGCGTCATTTCCTTTAAATGACGTCATCAATTATTTTTATTTTTTTAGAAAATCACATGGTTTTCACGGCCCAATAAGGGCCATGAGAACCATTTGACGAAAATGTGACGTCATAGGCCTATAAAAGCCTATGTCGTCTCATTTTTAAGCCAGACGCCGAGGAGGGAAGACCTCCCCTCCTAAGAAGAGAACCAGGGCGTGGCAGAAGAAGATGGAAGAAGACAGAAGAAGACCCCGGAGAAGGTAAAGAAGACCCCAAGACTGTGGATTGGTTCGAGAGCTTCCGGTTCCCCTTGATTTTGGTGAGAGGGCCATTTAATGGTAAGTAAACAAAAGAAAAGTATATATTGTTAAAGCTGTGAATAAAAACACAAGTCTGAGGTTATATTTTGCAGAATAGACAAATATGTTTATTGCTTGTGCGGTGCACACGCAGAGGAGAGTTTCAAAATAAAACCCTCCCAAAGACATGGTAGCATACAGGCATTATTTATACACAAAATACTAAACCCACGCCCCCTCTACAAGGTTGCGTGTCGTCACTACGTAAGCGTAAAAGGTAAACAAACTATGCACACGAACACATCGAGTTAATAATATTATTATGGGATGCATATTAGAAATGAAATGATTCAGCTATATTCCTTATACAAGCCGGTGACTTTTACTCAACATACAGAACACATTGCCCCCCCCTCGGACAGTGCCTATCTGTCTCGTATTTTCATAACATTGGCTCTTAGCCCTCATTCTCAAGGTTTTGTCAGTTAGCTGCTTGGTTTATTCTCACTTGAAAGTTGAAAGCAAAAACCTCATTCAAAAACGTCCATCTCATAACCCGTTCACTCAGACAAAACCTAAGATGGATGCTGACTTAAAATGGTTGCATAGATCCCAGTGCTGTTATGTCAGACCCCCCCCCTTACGTCATATTCTCACTTTGTCACTCCCTCCTTTTTTATTCTTAAAACATAGCTTTTGAGAATTAAGTTCATGATGATAGTCCAGGGATAACTCAGAGGACAAGGGCGCGTGTCCTTCACTGTCATAGTCTCGTAAGGCGCTGCGGCCAATATGTCTTTTGGAGTTGAATAACTGTGATCGGCATCTTCTTTCTTCAAGGGACTGCTGTTTTCTGGCATCTATAAAGAGTGGCATCAGATTGGGGGAGGGGGTCGCACACTTGTGGATCATACCTTTGCAACACGTGACACATACATATAACAAGTAACATTCCCACACATCCAAGCATTCAAAAGTTTTTGCTCCAAGTGATCTAAGCCATTCACCTAACCCCAAGGGTGATAATCTGTCACTTCCCTTTGTAAACCTCTTTTGAATCTCTTGTATTTAATCAAGTTCATGCTGCACATTGCTACACTGATCTGAAATAAAAACACAACATTGTCTTTAATCAAACACATACCCCTCCTTTTGAAGCTAAAACATAGTCTAAAGCAATTCTGTTTTGTAAGGCCATAAGCCTAATCTGAACCTGTTCTTGGTTTAATGAAATTAAAAACTGCAAAATTAAGGCTAGATCCTTCCTGTAAATTGTTATCTAACTAAACATACATTTTTACACAGGTTTCATTAGTTGGTGGAGACACTTGACCCATAAATTGATTCTTGTTCCTAGTGTCTGATACACCCTTTAAAGAGGTTCCCTTAAAAAATTTGGAAAAATACAGAAATTATACACATAATACTAAAAACTTATTTTATGCAAGCAACCTTTCTTGGATATGCAGTAGCTAGATAAAAGAAATTGCATCTATCTCTATCATCATATACTTTCAGAATCATCACAACATTCTATTACTGAGAATTGAGGGGGGTTTGGTATCTGTGGAAGCTAATGCATGATCCTCACCCTGCACACATTGTATACATCATTCACTCAGAATATCAGAACAGACAATGTCTGCGATGGTCAACATGGCTGACTTATGATCCTTTCCATGTGGCTGACACACGCTCCTGGGTGACCCCCTCCTTTCGGTGGAGGTGCAACACACTTCTGGATCAAAGTTTTGCTGCACATGACACATACATAGAGAGTGATGAGTACTGCCAAAACACATACAAGAGCATTCACAAGCCACGCTTCCAGGAAACCAATCCTCCCATCAAGGCTCAATTGTACATACACCTTAAATTTCTAACTTAACACACTCTAAAGAATAAAAATATTGAGTCTCTGAAAAAATGAAATGTTCTGATAAAACCCGGCCTTAGCCTGCTGTCTTATTTTCATCGTTGGTTAACGGTTAGAGTTTTGACTCGGCAAGACGTTAACTTGCTGCGGCTGTGCTTTAGGTGACTTTTGGTCTTTGGTGGCGCTGGAACGTTTGGTGGAGCTGGAACGAGCTTTACTGTACTTTGGGTCCAGGAAAAGAACTCTGCCACTTTAATTGCTGTATTGATGGTTACTTTAGGCTTTTTCACCTGGGATGAAAAGCATGCTTGCGCAGGAAATATGTGACTATTAACCCCATCTCGAGTAGGTGCACTTTCAACATTGCCTAGAGAGACTTAAAAATGTATTAGTTGCATACAACTTATTGTTTTATTACCAATAACATGGTCCTTAATTCTTTCCTTTGGACTGTTGATAGTCACAAGTCATCCCATATGTGTCTCATAGGGAGATAATTTATACCTAGGAATAAATTCTTGTATCAATGTGTTTACTCCTTTCTTAGCATCCGCATATAGACAGAGGTATTCCCTATTAATGTTCCTCAAATTAAAACTAAGTAGCCACTGTTAACCTGACTTTGATACAATCTAAGTTCCTGAAACTTTGGGGCCTCATCCCTTGCCAAACCACTTGTTTCCATAATTAATTCTATCCTGTCTGCAGGCCATATCCCTAAGACCTGGGAAACTACCAGAGTTTGTCCCAATCTTCAAAAGTGGGGACAAAAAACACTGTCTCAAACTACAGGCCAATATCCCTTTTCCCAATACTATCCACTGTTATGGAAAAATATTCCCTCCCAATTAAGCCATTATTTTACCCATACAAATTTCCCTAGCCAATCCCTATCTGGCTTTTACCCAAACAATCCACTGTAACTATTAACCCTATATTTAACCCTATGCTCAAGACACACCCACAAATGAGAGGTGACTCTCAAATTCACCACTTCCTGGCAAACCCATTCTAGATTACACAGCAATTTTTGACAATAACCACTGCTTACGGACACCTTTGGAAAAAATAAATGGTTAATTCGTTATAACATACATCACATTCAGTTAATAGACAAATGATTTTGTATAAGACTTCACACTAATGTCTTGCTTTATATAATCTATTTGCACAGTGCTGAGCACACGGTCAGCTTTATAATTTTAAAGACACTGCATATTCATCTGACTAAAGAAAAAATATTTTCTATAAGACTTGTTTCCGGGCAAAGAGCCATTTTGTTTCTGGGCGTTTCGCCAATTGACCCTGAAAAGATAAGATAACGGTACACCACGGCTTCTTCCTGAAAAATAATAATTATTAGATTGAAACTTTCGCTTAAAGTTTAAATACATGGAGCTTTATCCAGAGCCCTAAGAACTACATTTTTTATGGCCTCTCAAAAATTAACCAACGGGCATTTATACAGTATAGCTGAGGTTTATATAACTTCTTAACACACAAATAACTTCACACGCTCATGCTATCTCCCTACACTCAGTTCTTTTTAATGATTTCTGTTTTGAACTTTCATAGTTTCACTGACTTCATTCACTACAAATTGATGCTATCCTGTTGCAATTCTGTCCTTTCTCAAGCTACACAAACCTTTTTCTCTCCATTAATCAACACTCACAAGTCTAACCCCCACTAACTCTTCCTTCATCTCACCTCAGGACTTTGCTGACTATTTTAAGCAAGAGGTTGAATCCATACACCAGAACATTCCCTCTTTTTCCTCCTATCCTACTTTGCTTCCTACTCTCTTCCTGCTTTCCTTGACTCTTTTTCCACTGTCTCAAAAGAGAATGTCACCATCACTGTGGATCTCCTTTCTCCCTCTAATCTGCTACATTTCCATTCTCCTTAAAACATGTAATAGTTATACCATGACTCAAAAATAGCAAGCTTGACCCTACCTGTCTTTCTAACTACTGAACTTGTCTTGTATTCTCTTGCTTGCTCCTTTGTCTCAACACCCATTCTCTCCTTAACCCTCTACAATCTGACTTCTGCACTGCTCCCTCCACGGAGACAATTCTCATTAAAATAACTGATGACCTATATGCTGCCCCAGACAGAGGTCATTACACTCTGCTCCTATTACTCCACCTCTCTGAAGCATTTGCCTCTGTGGACCACACTCTTCTTTTTTCTCTGTACACACTCTCTCTAGGTGACCTAATAACATCTCTTAGGTTTAAATATCACCACTATGCTGACAACACCCTCATTTACTTTTCAACCCCTGACCTTACACCTGCCATACAAACCTATGTTTCTGAATGTCTCTCTGTTATCTCATCCTGGAAGACCCTCTTTTGCCTTAAACTTAACATGGCAAAAACAGAGTTCCTCATACACTGGCGACACACTTTATTCGAGCTCGGCTAGTCCCACGAATTCGGGTATACCCGGGTGTATTGAGGTTTTTGACTGTTTTCTGCCCGAGTGCATTGAGGTATTTTCCAGGCAGGGATTGAAGCATTTTATTCCCGCTGGCTGCAATACTGCACAGTATATATATATATATATATACTGCATTACAATTCATGAATTTATGCCATCTGGTAGACACGCAAAGCATTGCAGCCTATTAAATCCTAATCATTATCATTTAACAGATCAGCCGCCCGTCAGCCAGGCATGAACAAAGGCTGGGAAGGCAAACACAATGGGGCTTGTTAGAGGTGAGGAGCGGCGCATTCCAGGTATCTGCCAGGTACATACTGGGTATTTGCTCGAATAAAGTGTGTCGGTGCAGTACTTCCTCCCAAACCTGACCCTATTATCTCCTTCCACATTTCTCTTGAATCTTCCATGCAGTAGCTCAAGCATGCTGCTTAGGGGTCACTCCCTCAACTCCTCATATTCTCCTCTTTCATTCAAAACATTTCTATAACTGTCGCTTTTTCCTCCACAATATCACAAAGATACACCTGTTCCTCTGTTGCTCAACTATTAAAAACTCTGATTCAGACCCTCATTCTCTCCCCTCTTGATAACTGTAATTCCCTGCTATCCCAGCTTCCTGACTTTCACCTGTCTTCCCTACTATCTCTCCCAAACGCTGCTGCCAGAATCACTCTACTCTTTAAACTCTGATTCTGCGTTTCCCCTCCTGAAATTCCTCTCCTGGCTTCTAATCAAATCCTACTGTTTCTGTACACTTTCCCTGCCTACCAATTAGATTGTAAGCTCCTCAGAGCAGGGACTTCCTTCCTTAATGTTACTTTTATGTCTGGATCACTTATTCCATGACCTCTTACCTTTACCCTTTGCTACCTATATGATTACGACGTGCACCACTCCTGTGAAACGCTGTGCATATTACTGGCGTTGTTTACATAAAAACATACAATACAATATATACTTCAAACAATGCTTATGAGCTTTAACCCACATTTTTAAACACAAAATATTCCCAAACATATCCTTAGCCCATAGAAATAAAATTGAAATGTGTTTTTACTCGTTAAACACAATACAGAACACACACAATACAAAAAACTTCTCTCACACACATCCAAACAACATCACAAAAATAACAAACAAATAAAAGAAAGACATTTCTCCCCTATTACCCCACAACTTCAGCCTGCAACTATATTAAAAAAAGTTCCCTTCTCTTTCTTTACTCTCATAAATAACCTGAATTTAAAACTACTCTGATGCTCCGGAGCTTTTTGAGTTAACTTTCGTATCTTAGCACATTCCTCGCGCTGGAGAAAAAAGTGGGGGCACGCTCTGTGCTGCTGCGATTTTGATTCTCTTTCTTGCAGACATTTGATTTCATTGTGAGCAAAAAATATTCATGTTTTCGTACGTACTTGCAAGTTTTTGGATGGTGATTTGTGCACATAGGTGATACTTAGCATGGTTTATCTTTCACACAGGTAATCATTCAGGAAAAATTCATTAGGGTATCAAATCCATCTAGCCACTCTCCATTAAGGGCGCAACAATTTTACTTGCCGGCACCGAAACTTGAGTTTATATCAGGAAATGATTTATAACCACTTATTGCATGTGGGGAAATGGAAGGAAAAGCTGATACGTTCATAACTGATTTGTGCGTCGTCCGCCAGCCGGGCCTGCCATGCTTGACTTTTGCCACAAAAACCTCATAAAATCCAAAGATTTATACTGCCACAGACACACAGGGATTACTGAAAGTTAGAAGGTTCCACTATGAACCATTGCGTTCGCATTCTTACGAATAAGAAAACCGGTGCGGCTGCTCATAGGTTCACGCTTTCTTCTATAGTAATTTATTGCACACAAACTCTTTTCATTGGGGTGGCATGTTTTTCACTGGGACTTGCATGTGTATTTTCATTGAACTTGCATGTATTTTTCATTGGCCAACAAAACATATTCATATTGTCGTCTCTTGTTCTCTGTATCCATTCCTTATTATTTTTGTCTGCAGACACACAACCTCTAACGGCAAAAATGTTAGAACTTTGGTTTCCCATTATTCTCCTGTTACAGTAATCACATTTAATTGACCTGTACAATACACCTGATACAATAATCAGCGCAAGCTGATTGCGTACAACTCTTTTGGCATGTTATTGTTCTGATTTTTTCACCATAACTATACCTAAGAAAACACTTGAATTACTTCAGCGGGTCCAACCCAGTCCTGATAAACCTTATACTTCTATAACATGGATACAGATAAGACCTTCTAAACAGATATCCATAAATAAACCCACTTGGTATGTTAATGACAAGACAGAGCAAATGTACAATCAGGGACCCTTCCTGCTCAGACAACAAAAATATTTATCACAACCCAGGACAGTCTGAAAAACAATCCCTTAAGCATACAAACACTCACCTTTATCACCAAAACACCAAAACTTTTAACGGGACTCTCACCTTAATCCCAATAAAACTTAACATCTATAACACTTTAAAATGGATACAGGAATAGACAAATAAACTTATTTGACACTGCTAGGTTAACCCGTCAACACAGATTGAGACACCCTTCAAAACACATCTCTCTACATATCACTCAAAACAACTTTTTAAACTCAGGCTTTCCTCAAAAGGTGCCTTTTACCTTGATTCTTACGAACGCTCAGATTTGAGTGACCGAGGAGTGTTTTTTTCAGGTGCTCAGCTTCCGGTATTTCTGGGTCCCTATTCGGGCGCCATCTGTTAAAGCTGTGAATAAAAACACAAGTCTGAGGTTATATTTTGCAGAATAGACAAATATGTTTATTGCTTGTGC
>NC_134485.1:167784435-167884435 GCF_040206685.1 Ascaphus truei | reverse complement strand
TCAGAGACTAAGTCATGTTCAATTACGCTAGTTCTACCTGGCCGTATAGAGAAGATTTCTTTGTTTCTTTTCACTAAATTCTGGACCTCTCGTTTCTGATGAACAGACAGTGTTTCAGCTATGCTAACCTCTGGGTCAGTTTCTTGATTCTCTGACGGACCTGGGGGTACTAGGGTTAACAAGACTTCTCTATCTTTCCAGGGCTTGAGTAGGTTTATATGGTAAATTTGCTCAGGTTTCCTCCTACCTGGCTGTCTTACCTTATAATTTACTTCTCCCACTCTTTCCAAGACCTCATATGGCCCATGCCATTTAGCAAGGAATTTACTCTCCACGGTGGGAACCAGAACTAGTACCCTATCACCTGGAGAAAAAATTCTGACCCTAGCACCCTTATTATATGTATTCCTCTGTGCTTCTTGAGCTTTCTCCATGTGTTCCCTCACTATGGGTAGGACTGCAGCAATGCGGTCCTGCATCTGGGCAACATGCTCTATTACACTTCTGTAAGGGGTAACCTCGTGTTCCCAAGTCTCTTTGGCTATATCCAGTAAGCCCCTTGGGTGTCGGCCATACAATAGTTCAAACGGGGAGAAGCCTGTGGATGATTGGGGAACTTCCCTAATGGCAAATAACAGGTACGGTAACAAACAATCCCAGTTTTTCCCATCTTTATCAACCGCCCGCCGTAACATGCTCTTTAAGGTTTTATTGAACCTTTCCACTAAACCATCTGTTTGTGGATGATAGACTGAGGTTCTGAGATGCTTGATTTTTAGGAGTTTACATAGCTCTTTCGTTACTTGGGACATAAATGGTGTTCCCTGGTCAGATAGAATCTCTTTAGGAATCCCGACCCGGGAAAACAGAACTACTAACTCTTTTGCTATGTTTTTAGCTGAGGTGCTACGTAGGGGAACTGCCTCCGGATATCGGGTGGCATAATCTAATATTACCAATATATGCTGATGTCCCCTAGCAGACTTTATTAGGGGTCCTACTAGATCCATAGCAATCCGGTCAAATGGTACCTCTATTATGGGAAGGGGTACCAATGGGCTGCGGTACGCCTTGAACGGGGCGGTGATCTGACATTCTGGGCATGAGGAACAATAATTCGTAATTTCTGCCAGAACCCCAGGCCAATAGAAGCTTCGGAGAACCTTTTCTTTTGTCTTTTCCACCCCTAGGTGTCCCCCCAATGGATGACTATGTGCGAGGTGTAATACTACGTTACGGAATGTCCGTGGTACCAACAATTGTTTAGTTGTAACTGATTTCCTTTTATCAACCCGATATACTAGGTCGTTCTCTACCTCGAAGTAGGGGTAAGCAAGTGACCTATCTGGTTGGCCAGGAGTACTATTCTGGTCCCGTATATTTCCCCTTGCTACCGCTAATGTGGGGTCCTCCCACTGGGCCTTCTTAAAACTCCCAGGACTGACCTCTAGGTCAGCGAGGGTCTTATCCGGTTCTGGGGTGGTAAGTGTCTGCTCAACATCTTGATTTGGGGTATTCCCTACCAAAGTAGTGATGGGGAAGGGAATTTTACAGCACTCCTCCTTTTCCCCCTTCTTATTTGGGCCCTCGTCAACCTCCATTTCTGAAAAAGGGAAAGGATTTGTTTCTTCTAATACTTCGTTATGGTCCGCTATTGAACTCTGGGCGCTATTCTGAGCGGGGGACCACATTTTTAGAAAATGGGGAAAGTCGGTCCCTATTAACACATCATGTGCCAGTTTGGGTACAATACCCACCTTGAAATCTAAAGAACCAAACTCTGTTTCAAAAAAAACATCAACAGTGGAATATTCATGATTATCCCCATGTATACAACAAATTGCCACTCTTTGTGAACTGTTTCCCTGTTTCTTCTTAATGGGCAAGAGGTATTCGGACACTAGTGTGACCATGCTCCCAGAGTCAAGAAGTGCCCGAACCCTCTTACCATTAACCTTTACAAATGCCCACAGATGGTTATTCAAGGGGTCCTCTGGGCTAGGGCCCATACATTGGGACAACAGCGAATAAGGTTCCACGCTGTTGCATTGCATGGGCTCATAATTTAGTGGGCAGATTTTTGCTGTGTGGCCCCTCTCATGACAATTTACACATTTAGGTACATAGTCTGTGTCCCACTTAGAGCCTTTTCCCGGCTCCCCATGTTGGCTATTGCCCTTAGTGTGCGAACCACTGTTGCTGGTGCTGCGTGAAGGTGGTCGCCGCTCTTCAGCGCCCCTTAACCCCGGTACCCTTTTACCGTCTCTGGAAGAGTCCTGGAGCCTCGGGTAGTGGGGTTGCTCCACGACTGTGGGTTGCGGGTGCTCTTCTGCTGCATTGTACCTTTCTACGAGGGCCACAAGCTCATCCGCATTGTGGGGGTCACTCCGACTGACCCAACGGCGTAAGGCAGAGGGAAGTTTCCTCAAGAACTGGTCCATGACCAACCGTTCCACGATGTGGCTGGCTGAGTTGATCTCGGGTTGTAGCCACTTCCGGGCGAGGTGGATGAGGTCATACATCTGGCTTCGGGTGGCTTTATCCATCGTGAAGGACCATGCGTGAAACCTTTGGGCACGAACAGCCGTGGTTACGCCGAGGCGGGCGAGGATCTCGAACTTCAATTTTGCATAGACGTTAGCTTCGGCTGGCTCTAGATCAAAGTAAGCCTTCTGGGGTTCGCCGCTTAGGAAGGGTGCGATTAGACCAGCCCACTCAGCTTCTGGCCATCCCTCTCTCTGTGCCGTGCGTTCAAACGTGAGAAGATAGGCTTCCACATCATCCGAGGGTCCCATCTTCTGAAGGTAGTGGCTTGCCCTGGTCATTTTCGGAACTGGGGCTGCCGCTGCCAGTGGAAGGTTACTGATAGTCCCCCTCAGGATCTCGAGTTCCTGCTGTAAGCCCTGAGCGAACCACTGTTGCTCCTCTCTCAGCAAGCGGTTTGTCTCTTGCTGGTTTGCATTCGCGTTTTGCAGGGCTTCATTCGTCTGTTGCTGGTTTGCATTCGCCTGTTGCTGGTTGGCATTCGCCTGTTGCTGGTTGGCATTAATCTCTTGCTGGGCTATTAGCAGCTGTTGATGGGCTGCATTCGTCTGCTGCTGGTTTGCATTAGTTTCTTGCTGGGCTATTAACAGCTGTTGCTGGGTTTCATTCGCGTCTTTCTGGGCAGCGACATTGCGTACCAGCGCACCCACCACGTCTTCCATCTTGTTTGCAGAGGATGAAAAAAACTTTTTTTTTTTTTTCAAAGTTCTTCAACCCGCAGACCCCCTAGTGCTCTGCCCGCATTCTCCACCATATGTGACAAACGGCTTACTCCGGGGCTCCGTCGTTTGTCCGGGACTGTTTAGAACACGGTCTTTTAGGGTAGGTTAAATGATGAGGCGTCACGTACTGTTCCTTTAAACAGGCTATGCCTGGTTTATTCAGTCCCAGGCACTGAGACTGCCACAGTGCATACAACAGAAAACAGATCAAAACAAAAGCTGCTCACCTGAGCGATAACTTAACTTAGATATCCCTGACTCAGGGTTGGAAGTGGCTTTTCCACTTCCAACATCAAAACATGGTACTTTTGCAGTCTTACACAAATGAACAGAAAGATTGAACCTGTTTGGGGAAGAGGCTTCTCCCCTCTGTAGTTCAGCAGCCTTCCAGCCTCCTGGCTCTTGTGGGGAGACCAGAGCAAACAGGAAATCAGTCTTTCATACCTGATTCCTAATTAGCATGACAGGTGACAGAAATCAGGCAGCAGACAAACTCTGGTCTGGATCTCTCATCCCTCAGTTCCAGCGCTTGCCAAACTGTGGGATGGAGTGTATGTATTATAAGGCTGCACTCCCAGGCCAAACAGGATAGAAACTGTCTAGTATCCTGGGAGCCCTATATACGGAATTTATTACCATCCCCTGGTTTCTGTCACAGTGTGTGTCAGACTGAGTGTGTGTGTGTGTCATAATGAGTGTGTCTGTGTCAGACTGAGTGTGTGTGTGTGTGTGTGTGTGTGTCAGACTGAGTGTGTGTGTGTGTGTGTGTGTGTGTGTCAAACTGTGTGTGTGTGTGTGTGTGTGTGTGTGTGTGTGTGTGTGTGTGTGTGTGTGTGTGTGTGTGTGTGTGTATGTGTGTGTCAGTCTGAGTGTGTGTGTGTCAGACTGAGTGTGTGTGTGTGTGT
Organism: Ascaphus truei; assembly: GCF_040206685.1. NCBI lineage: Eukaryota > Metazoa > Chordata > Amphibia > Anura > Ascaphidae > Ascaphus > Ascaphus truei. The sequence continues at coordinate 167,880,264 of NC_134485.1, read as the reverse complement.
GTGTGTGTGTCAGACTGAGTGTGTGTGTGTCAAAGTGTGTGTGTGTGTGTGTTTGTGTGTGTGTGTGTGTGTGTGTGTGTGTGTGTGTGTGTGTGTGTGTGTGTGTGTGTGTGTGTGTGTGTGTGTGTGTGTGTGTGTGTGTGTGTCAGAGAGGGGAGAGATGAGAAGGGAGAGGGGGAGAGGAGAGAGAAGGAGGGGGAGATAAGGAGGGGGAGAGGTAGAGGGAGAAAGGAAGAGGAGAGAGAAGGAGAGGAGCGAGAGAGAAGGGAAGGAGAGGACAGAGGAGGGACAGGAGAGAGGAGGGAGAGAGGAGGGGGAGAAGGGATAGAAGAGAGATGGGAGAGGAGAGAGAAGGAGGGAGAGATGTAGAGGAGAGAGGTAGAGGGAGAAAGGAAGAGGAGAGGGGGAGGGGAGAGAAAATGAGAGAGAGGAGAGGGGGAGAGAGGTAGAGGGAAGAAGGAGGGAGAAGAGGGAGAGATGAGGGGGAGAGGAGAGAGAGAGGTAGAGAGGAGAGGGGAGGGGGAGAGAAGAGGGTATAGAAGAGAGAAGGAGGGAGAGATGTAGAGGAGAGAGGTAGAATGGAAGAGGAGGAGGGAGAGGGGGAGAGGAGAGAGAATGACGGAGAGGGGAGAGAGGTAGAGGAGATAGGTAGAAAGGAAGAGGAGAGAGAGAAGGAGAGGAGACAGAAGGAGGGAGAGGAGAGAAGGAGGGAGAAAGGTAGAGGAGAGAGAAGGGGGGAGAGGAGAGAGGGGAGAGAGATCATTACAAAATATATACACATTGTTTATTCAAAAGTATGAGTTAATTATTATTTATTACCCCTACTGCTTTACACGTCTATTTTGTGATTTACCCATGTCAAACATGTCATCCAGATAGGGGTTCCCCCGAAATGTTACAAAATACTTAAAGGGCTCCTCCAAACAAAAATGGTTGGGAATCACTGGCTTGGGGGATGGAGGAGCGAGTCTGCGGAGGGAGAGACACCTCACTACCGACTCTCCTCCTCCTCCCCACACCGTGCAGCAGCTGCGAAGGAGGGCACCTGCTCTGCAGTGGAGAGGGAGCCATGCAGGGCCCTGATGGGGAGGACATGAGGGCCCTGGGACACCACCAGGCCTGTCACTTAGTCACTGAGTGACACCTAATCCCAGCATCATTGGTCTCCTTGACTTCAATACATGTTGTATGATTCACTTTTGCAGACACCCCCCCCCCATGATCTGTGCCCCATAAAATAACTCAGTGTGATCTAAGCTGTCAGACCGTCCCTCATGCATTCCAAGTTGTCACTTCTTGCAGCTGATTGTCATTCTTCTTTAGCATCATTGGTGATGGATTTCGGTGCAGGTAGTATTTGGAGTATTTGTATTCAATTTGCAATTTTTTACTTCAGAAAGACTAAGTCACACTCGCTCAGTGCATTGAACTTGACTGCCGTGTCTGCAGTCCTGTCAAGTGTCACTCACTTCAACTGAGTGCCACTCAAGTTTAACACTTGTCTTTGGAGCCTTCAGTAGGATTTTGCTTGAGTGTGGGTGAGGGAGAGTGTGGGTCAGGGAGAGTCTGAGAGTGGGTCAGGGAGAGACTGAGAGTGGGTCAGGGAGAGTCTGAGAGTGTGGGTCTGAGAGTGTGGGTCTGAGAGTGTGGGTCTGAGAGTGTGGGTCTGAGAGTGTGGGTCTGAGAGTCTGAGAGTGTGGGTCTGAGAGTCTGAGAGTGTGGGTCTGAGAGTCTGAGAGTGTAGGTCTGAGAGTGTAGGTCTGAGAGTGTGGGACTGAGAGTCTGATAGTGTGGATCTGAGAGTCTGAGAGTGTGGGTCTGAAAGTGTGGGTCTGAGAGTGGGTCTGAGAGTCTGAGATAGTGAGAGAGTGGGTCTGAGAGTCTGAGAGAGAGTGGATCTGAGAGTCTGAGAGTGAGTCTGTGAGTCTGAAAGTCTGAGAGAGTGGGTCTGAGAGTCTGAGAGAGTGGGTCTGAGAGTCTGATCCCCCCCTTGCACATTTCTCCCCGAATGTGTGTGTGTGTATACAGACACCAACACACAGTCAGTCATAGTCACCCACCACCCAAGTGTCAGTCAGTCAGCCACCCAAAGAGAAGCATTTCCAGCCATCACATTAGGGGTGAGTTAATTAAATGTTTGACCAAATATACCAGGCTCATTTTTAAGTTGATAATTTTGTATGGCCCTCGAATGATGTTATAAATATCCAAATGGCCCTTGGCAGAAAAAAGGTTCCCCACCCCTGATTTAGATAATACCCCCAGTATCAACATCACCCAGATGTGAAGGATAGACAGCGCTCCTCCTGACTGTGTGATACACCGCGGTGCCTATTTTGCTGGTGTCGAGGCAGCGCATGCACAGTATGCCCAGCTGTTTAGTCTTCTTCGATGGACCACGGCGTCGCGGTCTCCTAGCAGCACAGCACCATGGAAACGGAGAACGCTCTCTTCCCCCGCAGTGGTGCTCTGGTGGTACTGCGTGAATGTCAGGATTGCCTAGACCTCCTGCCTAGCCATAGCTTCCTTGTCCACTGGGTGTGCTGCTGTCTTCTGTTGGCTCTGGGTTCCTCTGTCTCTGTCTTCTTGTTGCTCCTGTCTCTGTCCTTTATAGCTTGCTTCCTGTCTGTTGCTTTTGCCTTTGCTTGCTAGTCAGACTCCTACAGTATGCTCATGCCTGTCTTTGATCCTGACCTGTTTCCTGTACCTGTACCTGTATTTGAGTCTGCTCACAGTAAAAGCCCTTGCTAGTAATCTGGCTTGTCCCTGGTTATTCCTGCTCCCCGGTCTCAGTCCCTGCTCCCTGTTCTTAGTCCCTGTCCTGCCCCGCCTGTCCTGTTCCAGTCTCCTCGTTGCCGACCTCTGCTTGTACCTAACTTCGCTGCCTGCCGCCTGCCTCGGACCCCTGCTTGTACCTGACTTCGCTGCCTGCCGCCTGCCTCGGACCTCTGCTTGTGACCCCTACTACGCTCGTGCTGTTCCGGCCACCGAGATCCTACCCGCCACAGGAGTCTCCCGTGACAGAAAGCAAAGGCCACTTCTGGATCTCGCTGGAACAGATTCTTCTTCTGCCGGCACCCTTTCCTGCCTGCTGCCGCAGACCACATCCGCATGGTTGAAGATAAGTACTTTCGTTTCTTTTTTGGAAATCCAAGTTGGGATTTTGAAAGGTTTTTTTGTCGTTGCTGCTAAGTGTTCTGCAAGAATTATTGCGTTCATAACGAAAAAACATTTTTTCTGAGACTAGAACTGTTGCTACCGACTATTGCAGCTTTCTTTGAGATGTTTATTTTTGCAAAGGTTTCTGCAGGGTTTTTTGTGCCTCTTTCTCCCTGAGACGAATTCCCTTTTACAAAAAAAAAAAAAAAAAAAAAATAAAAAACCCTTCCTGCAGTACCTGTTTTTGCCATTTTCAGACTTTCATTACCTGGACAAGAATTGTCTCTGCATTGTGGGTGGGCCACTGCAGATTTTCAGACTCACATTTCTATTTAAGACGGTTACCTTGATTTACTGCTGTTCACAGGGTCTTCATTTCAAAAGACAAAAGTGCTCCCATTATGTTGTTGATACATGCTTTGATTTTCTTGCATCTATAGTTTTTCATATGATTGGTTCTAAGGTGTCAGGTTTACCTGCAAGTTCCCCTAAAGTTTGTTTCTCTGCAACTTATGATATCCCTACGCCTGATATCAAAGGTTTCAGATTTGACTGCAGGGTTCTCTGTCTGATATTCCTATGTCAAAAGTTTCAGATCTAACTACAAGTTTTCTCTGGATTAGTTTCCTGCTGTCTATGATATTTCTATGCCTGATATCAAAAGTTTCAGATTCAACTGCAGGTTTTCTTTGTCTATATGATATCCCTACGCCTGACGCTTAAAGATTTAGATGTAACTGCAGGTTTTCTTTGTCTATATGATATCCCTACGCCTGATGCATAAAGATTTAGATGTACTGTAACTGCAGGTTTTCTCTGTCTGTATGATATCCCTACGCCTTATGCCTAAAAGATTCAGATATAACTGCAGGTTTCTCTGTCTATGTTTTTTCCTTGCATTTATAATCTCTGTGACTGATGTTAAAGTCTCAAAGGGTCAGCTCTCCTATCTTGTGTCTCTCTGTGTCTAATATTCCTGTTGTTCATTCTAATGCGTCTGCTTTAAAAACACATTTCCTCTTTACTGGTTTCTTGGGAAGTGTGGTTTAATTATGGCTCCCACTCAAACAGTCTTGAGCAGTAAATGTGAACACAGTACCACTGATTCTTCAGAACGTCTCAAAGCAAGGAAGAAGAAGAAAAAGAAGGGAGGCATTACTGTGGAAGTTGCAGAAGAAATTAAGACTGAAAATTTAACCTCAGAGTCTGCATTTGATGAAAGAGATATGCTGCAGCTTAAGGCAACTCACAGACGTATCCCAAGAATAGTGGAAGAAAAGAAAGATGCCCCTTCTCAGACGCTTCAAGCCGCACAGAAAGCGATTGATTGTCTTTATGAACGTTTAGATAAGGAGCAAGAGGCCAAGACTACACTACAAAGCTGTCTATCTTCAGCAATTGCTAAGTGTGTTCTCCAGGAGAAAGAAAGAGAGCAGTTGGAGAGGGACAGGGTAATCCTGTCAAGTAAGCTGGAGAAGGCCTATGCTGATAATGCGCAGTACCAGAGTTTCATGGCTCAAGTTGGCGCAAAACTGGAAGCCTCTGAGGAGAAGAATTGCCACTTCAACACAGAACTACGTTCTTTGAGAGAGATCTTCGAAGGGTTAAATAGCAGTTTTGAAATGGTAACCCAGGAGTGCAAGAATCTCTATGTCCAAGTCAGTGAAGGAGATAAGAAGCTCCATGAATTAGGAGAGGAGAAGAAACAGTTGGCCCAGGAAAAGTTAGACGTGCAGACAGCACTGCAGAATGCAGAGAGAGTGCTGCAAGAAGAACGTGTCTCCCTGGAGCGGCGCACACAAGCAGAAAATATGCTGCAGAGTCAGCTGCGAGAACTGCGTACACATCTGCAGGACACCAAAGAGAAATGGGTAAATGCTGAAGAAAAGCAGCGAGTTCTGCAGGAAGAAAGTTTCCAGACTGTCTACAAAATAAGTATGATGCAAGATTATTTGAGTACCCAGTGTGTCCCCAAAGAACAGCATGAGGAGCTGAAGGCCACACTGAGCATAACCAGAGCCTCGCTGGAGGAAGAGCTAAAGCTAGCAGCTGAACACACATCTCAGCAGCTCACAGCGCTGCAGGCGCTGATCGCTGAGCTCAAGACACAGCTTGCCAAAAAGGAGGAGAGAGAGAAGGTTTCCGTCTGTCAAGTGGCTGGCCTGACACAGCGCTATGAGGTCAAAATGGCCGATGCCTGCAAATTATTGGACCACACAGCCCGTGATAAGGTCCGGCTGCAGCTGGAGCTGGACAATGCCCGGAAGGAGTACCGGCAGCTGCAGATCAGAAATGAAGAAGATGAAACATATTTAAGCTTTACTCTGAGTCAGCTGGGAGATATGGAGTCGCGACTCAACTCCAAAGAAGCCGAACTGACAACTGCATTGAGTGGGAAAAGAAGTGCAGAAGGACAGCTTCAAGAGCTGAAAAATCAAATTGCTGGTCTTAATGAGACTTTAGGTGATACCACAAAACGGCAGTCACAAAAGGAGACCATGGAGCGTGAATTCTATGTTCCCACTTACACATGTGAAAAGTCTGCACCCGTCATTGATGCCCACATTCCTGATGTCCATGCCTCTGCAATGGAGTTGAACGTATCCATTGGGAAGTTCCAGATTCCAAAACTAAAAGCGATATATTGGTCACAAAAAGAGACCACGGAAAGTGAATATGTCCCCTCTGCCGCATGTGAAGAGCCTGATGTATCTGTGTCCGATGCCCCTGCTATGACGTTAGACGGATCCCTGGTGAAGTTCCTTGCTATGCCTAATATTCTTGATGCTGATGCCAACACTCTTGCGATAAGGATAAATGCACCTCTCACAGATTTCCCATCAGCACTTGACGTACACATTAAGTTGGCCTTCCATCAAGATTTCCCTGAAGAGCCTGGAGGGTTGTCCGGAGTTGTTGCTGATCCCTATGTTCCTGCAAAACTTGGAGTGTTGTCCGAAGGCCATCGTGAGTCGGCCTTCCATCAGGGACACCTTGCTAAACCAGGAGGGTTGTCAGGAGGATCTACTGGCTTCTCTGCCCCTGCTTTTGGGTTGAACGCACCCATTCGGAGGTTCCTTGCTGCACCAAATGTACCTGTGGAGTACCCTCTGCCCACTGACAAGCCACCAGAGGTGGGTCACCTTGAGTCGCCATTTCATCAAGGCCTCCGGGAAGAGCCTGGAGGATCGTCCGGAGAACGCTCTTGAGAGGGGGGAGTAATGTCAGGATTGCCTAGACCTCCTGCCTAGCCATAGCTTCCTTGTCCACTGGGTGTGCTGCTGTCTTCTGTTGGCTCTGGGTTCCTCTGTCTCTGTCTTCTTGTTGCTCCTGTCTCTGTCCTTTATAGCTTGCTTCCTGTCTGTTGCTTTTGCCTTTGCTTGCTAGTCAGACTCCTACAGTATGCTCATGCCTGTCTTTGATCCTGACCTGTTTCCTGTACCTGTACCTGTATTTGAGTCTGCTCACAGTAAAAGCCCTTGCTAGTAATCTGGCTTGTCCCTGGTTATTCCTGCTCCCCGGTCTCAGTCCCTGCTCCCTGTTCTTAGTCCCTGTCCTGCCCCGCCTGTCCTGTTCCAGTCTCCTCGTTGCCGACCTCTGCTTGTACCTAACTTCGCTGCCTGCCGCCTGCCTCGGACCCCTGCTTGTACCTGACTTCGCTGCCTGCCGCCTGCCTCGGACCTCTGCTTGTGACCCCTACTACGCTCGTGCTGTTCCGGCCACCGAGATCCTACCCGCCACAGGAGTCTCCCGTGACAGTGAATATCCTTGATTATTCTGAACTGAGCAACTGTATAGATAACATCCATATTGCGACCAGCAACAATTGGGACTGATCATGGGACTGGGTGCATGACCAATCAGCTATCCTGGTTGAGAAATCTGGGTGTGGGCATGGGGGTATATAAGGGATCCACTGGCTAGTAGTCAAAAGCACCACCCTGAGGAAGGTCCTACGAGGACCGAAACGTTGGTCATGTTTGGGCTGTGTTTTACTTGCAATACAAGTTTTCTTACTTACCTTTGAGTGCTGCCTGTGTCCGCCCCTGCTGGGGTGAATTGCTTATATATATAATACCCACTGTACAAATGAATGGGTGAAGGGTTGGTATCGGGCCAGGGTGGGTTAATCCCTTAATTACTGTCGCGGTTATTATCCGCTAAGGTGATTAGAGGACATTACATTGGCTTTTTTAAATTCTTTTGTATGTTTTGTAGCACTGGAGGGGGACATGGGCAGGATTAGGATGAAGACGGCCTTCATCGTGGGTGCATGGAAAAGGTAAGTGCTATATGTATTTACTGTATTTATTGTGATTAATGTATTTTAAATGGGAAAGTGCATTATTATCCATATGGGGAGAATAGTAATTTTGCCCATAACTGTATTGTATGTGTTAGGAGGCGGGGGGAGGGGTATTTATTTACAAATATTGTTTATTTTTTTGGGGCACACCATTGGTACCGCAGGCCTGCGGGGACCCCAGGAGACCCGCGGGGACCACAGGACGCCCGAGGGGACCACGGCAGGGACCCTCGGATTCCTGTAGGGACCCCCGGCTGCCCGCAGACACCTGCGGACACCCCAGGACTCCCGCGGGGATTACCCAGTAACACCCGTGGGGTCAGCTGGGGACACCCGCCGGCCTGTTTTATGGATGGTGTGCCTGCAAAAAGGTAACAAAGACATTTTTCTAAGTCCTGCTCCTTTAGCGCCTGCCTTGAGCTGGCGTGTTTTTTTCGCCGCATTTTTAAAGCACGATCACTTATCGTAGCTTTGAGAATCGCGCAGAGTGGCAGAAATCATCGCATTTAGCTGATCATACGAGCTTTGTGGGACTTAGAAAAAATTCTTGAAAAAAGCCAGTTTTAGAGCGCAAAGTGCCTGTTATCACTGCTCTGTGAATCGCGCTGAGCGCAATATCACGTTCTAAGAGCACTTTGCGCTCTTAAAACAACTTATCACAGCTTAGTACATAGCCCCCATATCCTTAATCTCAAGAAGGGACAAAGGATAGGATCTGCCTTTAGGAAGGATAGCACCGGGCAGAAACTCTATGGGGCAATCATAAGGGCGGTGCGGAGGAAGAGTTTCAGAGCAAACTTTATCAAAAACATCAATGAATTCTGCATATACTTCAGGAAGCATAGGTTTTGCAGGAGTACTGGTCTCTATGCCAGCAATAAGTTGTACCGTGGATACAGGAGCAACCCAAGAGGCAACACCCCATTGTATAGGTCTCTTGTCTGCCCAGTCTATAAGCGGATTGTGTTGTTGGAGCAAGGAAGGCCTAGAATTACCTGTACAGAGGGTGAATAATAACATCCAATGGGATTTTTTCCTTGTGACTGTCAGTAGTGTACAGACAAATAGGGGAACCCCTGCAGCTGTCTGAAGGTAGTAGGTGTAGGTGACCCTAGGTAGGTATCAGTAATCAAACGAACAAAGAGCAGAAACCTAGTATGGGCACTCTAAACACCTGGAGGGTGATATGATGAACACATTAAAACTTAAACTTTATGATCCAAATAAAAATAATGGGTAGTAAAACAATAATTAAACGCTCCGATCCTATAGGTATGAACACTCGGTGAGGTGTTCTGGATCAAATTCAGATAAACTGCACTTAAACACTAATATCTGTACTGCAGTATGAACAAGTGGGTATGATAGACCACTGTTCAGTAATAACCAGGATGCCGCTAAAGAACTCTACTGTATAGGTGTGTACAAGTATATAGACCCTGAGATGATAATGTACTGTACAGCAAACTGACATGAATAGGTGGACCCTAGCCAGGAATGCCAGTGTAATGCTTGGCAAAGTATCTGGTTAGATAGTATGGGTCCAGGCCACATGTAGATGTGACATGGTGATGTAAATGAAAGTTGCTGCAGGTGTAAGTGACCTGAATATCAGGGTCTAAACAGTCTAGCTCAGTTCCACTGGGTACATAATAAACACTAAGTACGATGAAGCTGAGTGAGAGGGAACTCAACAATTGGTCCCATTCCAATTTGTGAAAATAAAATACTAAATATACACACTGGATGCACAGGTAGGACTGAACAGGCAAAGACTCAGTGTAGAGTCTGTTCAGAAACCTCTCAGGTGGATAACGAGTCTGCAGATACTAGGATTGCGTTACAGAATTCCAACCAGTGATATGTATCTGTGTCACGGAACAAGAATCACATCTCTGTTTCACCCCCCCCCCTTCTGCTTGTCAGTTCCTCATTTCCAGCTGCATGTATTTTGCTCTGTACACACACACAGTGCCTGTGTGTTAGACACAGTGTTGCAGTCCCTGTCTCTGCATTATGCCAGTGAGTTGCTACAGCAACCTCAGCCTTCTATCAGAATGGGCTAGTCTGCTTTCTCCCCCTCTGCCTTGTTCCAGATGGTCTGTCCCCAGGCTATCTTGTTACCCAGAATACACTAGCACTTTCTTTCACCTTCAACAACCGGCTGAGTGAGTACCTTCTGTAATTTTGCTCTACTGGCAAGGCCTCATCCTTTTCACCTGCCCTTACTACAAAGCACCCACAGAGAGACATTTTTCCACACAATCATCTCATCCACAAGTGCCTGTTTTTATTGCTGCTTTCCTTAATAAAGTGAAGAAAATATACACGACTTGTTGTGGTTTGGAAAGAGGGCTGAGTTGAACCTATCTGGGCTATTCATACCACACATGACTCTGGCCTCAGAATAGTGACAAGGAGGACCGTGTGTCTTGGAGATAAACATACAGGATCTGCTACTCAAAGACTTTATGCTAACACAGAGCAGTCTCTGCACACAGCCTGCAGCAGCCTTACAAACAGCAAGCAGCTCACACTGCACACAGCCTGCAACCTACACTCAAGACAGCAGCACTGCAGTCAGACTGCAATATACACAGAACTTTGATTGCCTTTTTCTGTTTGAGTTCACTCTCTGTACAGCTCCATAGCGAGGAGCTATCATCTCAACTACCCCTGCGCACGTCCCCATGGCTAGCGCCACCAAGTGCCATGCCACCGGGCACCCGCCAGGACACGGGTCAGAGCCACCGGACACCTGTGAGTACAGCTACCCCTAAGCTGAAAGCTGCAGGACACCGCGCGGCACTATCTGAGACAGTCGTCCATCGCTGACGCAGGTAACAGACTGCATGCCACACGCACTGGCTAAAGGCCTACACACACCTACAGCATGGCAGAACTCAGATCCTCACCAGACATCACGCAGGAGAGTGACCACTCAGACACAGAGACCGCTGCGCAACTGCAACAGGCGCAAGCAGACGCAAGGCCTAAACGGACAGTCACACTGACACAAAAGGCCCGCGAAAAATATGAGACTGACATTGAAGCGCACCGCGCTAAATTAGAGTTGGCCTGGGATACCACCACACTGGGGATATGCAATGTCGCCGGCGCTGGTAACTATGTACAACAGCTCGAGCAGGCAATAACTCAGTTGAAGATAGATCACTCGCGCTACCAAGCACTGTCACAGGCATATTTCACCTATCTAACAAGAACTAACACAGAAGATAGCCAGCGAGAATGCGACCTGCAAAAGGCGATCGACCTAGAACATGATGGCATCGTGCAGACCACCATCACGGACGCCCAAAGCGAGAGAAAAGAGCTCCTCCTGGAGACCGCGTCACATCGCTCTAGCACATCCAGACACTCGTCAAGGTCAGCAAAATCAGTGCAATCCAACGCGTCCAGCGCAGGCGCAAGTGCTACCAAGGCGCGAGCAACCCCAGAGGCTGCACGTGCCAGGGCTGAATATGATCGGAGAGAGGCAGCCATAAAGGCAGAAAGAGCACACATAGAAGAGGAGGAGCAGAATGCCGCCACCGCTGCGCGTAGAAAGGCCAAATTGGACGCGGATCTAGAAGCTCTAAGCAAAGAAGAGGATGCCGCTGCTGCCATAGCCCAAGCCGAAGTCTTAGAAGCAGCTGCGAGACAGGACGGCGGGGAGCAACCGTACAGATGGATAGCCTCAGAGGATCCAATCCAACGCACTGAAGACTACGTAAGGAGCCTCTTCAGTGTAAACACCAGCGCACCATCTCAACACGAAGGGAGTGACTCTACAGACACCGAGGACTTGCTAGGTCCACGAGGAGAAGACACTATTCCTTCAATGGTACATGCTGCCTGGGATAGCCACAGCCGCAACAGTGATCCACATGCCAGCGCGCACACGAATGCACTACAACAGGCTCGCAATCCAGGTACACCCACACGGGAAAACACAGCCCCTCACACTGACCAGCAGTCATCACGCGTCCACGCCAAGGAAGAGGCGACCGCACGGACCCTCCCAGCAACTACCTCAGACCGTGACCAACATGCCGATGTCTCAGGCCTGAAAGACCTGGCCAAGTACATGATCCGGCGTGACCTGGTGCAAACAGGACTTACCAACTTTGACGACCGTCCCGAGAACTACCGTATGTAGAAGTTCGCGTTCAAGGACGCAGTCAAGAGCCTGGACGTCTCAGCTAGAGAAGAACTCAGACTTTTAGCCAAATGGCTGGGAAAAGAATCCATGGAACACGCATGGAGACTCGGGGCAGCAAATGCGAACCACCCCCAAGTAGGTCTTGACCTAGTATGGGAAAGGCTGGAAGAGTGCTACGGTAGCCCGGAAGCAGTCGAAGATTCGCTCTTCAAAAGAGTTGAAAGCTTCCCCAGGATCACAACTAAAGACTACTCAAAGTTACGAGAGCTCGGGGACCTGCTGCAAGAGCTGGAGTTTGCAAGAAAGGACCATTCCTTAACAGGTCTCAACGTTCTAGACTCAACTCGCGGAGTGAGACCCATCTTAGAGAAACTACCTTACAACCTCCAAGAAAGATGGATTTCACAAGGCTCCAAATACAAAAGGGAGAAGCAAGTCGCCTTCCCCCATTCTCATTCTTCTTGAGCTTCATCCGCGAAGTGGCAAGGACAAGGAACAATCCCAGTTTCATCTTAGGTGCGCAAACCACACACAGTGCAAGCAGCCTGAGGAATGAGAGACCAGTGGCGAGATACGGTAACACTCAAACACCCATCTCGGTCCACAGGATGGACGTGTCTCCCACGACCCAAACTACTCCCGATCAGTCGGTCGCCGGAGACGAGGAACCAAGGGACCCAAACAGGGAATGTCCCATACACAAGAATCCACACCCACTTAACAGGTGCTTTGGGTTCAGGATGAAGTCCCTAGAGGAACGCAAGAGGTTACTCAGAGAATTCAGAGATTGCTTCAGGTTCTGCGGTTCCACAACTCACCTAGCCAGAGACTGTAAAGAAGAAATCAAATGTGCAGTGTGCAAAAGTGACAAGCACGTAACATCTTTACATCCAGAGGCACTGACACTCCACCAACTCAACAACCCATCCTCCGTAGCGGAGCATGGCGGGGAGGAAGGAGAGCCAACATCTGTCACATCTCAGCGCACCGAGGTTTGTGGAAAAGGAAGTGACAAAATGTCCTGCTCCAAAATATGCCTTGTCGCAGTGCACCTCCAGGGACAACCTGAGAAGGCTATTCGGATGTATGCAATCCTCGACGATCAAAGCAACAGATCATTGGCGAAGACGGAGTTCTTCAACTTATTCAACTCACAAGACAATGCCTCACCCTACACCCTCAGAACCTGTGCAGGGTCAACTGAGACAACAGGGAGAAGAGCAAGCGGTTACGTCATACGTTCAGTGGATAACAGAGTGAAGATAGCTCTCCACACACTCATCGAGTGCAACCACATGGCCACAAACAGGGATGAGATTCCCACACCAGACGTGGCACGCCACCACCCGCACCTTAGAGGAATAGCCAACTACATCCCGCCGGTAGAACAAGGCACCAAGATCTTGCTGCTGCTCGGTAGGGACATCTTGAGGGTACATAAAGTTCTGTAAACAGCGTAACGGACCCCACAACACACCATATGCCCAAAGACTTGACCTAGGATGGGTAATAGTGGGCAATGCACGCACTGACAAAGTGCATGGACAAGACTATGTTGACGCCCGCAGAACGGTGATAACAGAATGTGGACACACATCCCTCTCTGAACCATGTCTTGGCCATCTCCAAGTGACAGGAGGGCCAAGTGAAGAGAAGAGACAAGGTCATACCCCTGAGATCGACAAGAACATCCTCACATCAGGGGGATGTGACAATGGCCTAGGATGCTTAGTGGTTAAGACAACCAAGGATAATGAGTCGACTCCACCGAAGGAAGAAAGTAACCTCCCGAAGGTGACCGACAAAAGGATCTCCCAAAGGAAAAGAAACAATCAGACAGTTCCCTTGAGAGCAATGACACAGCTGAGACGTACAGCCATTCCTCTCCACAGAGTATCAACTGACAAGGCAGCCAGCTGTCACAGCTGGCATTGCCGCAAAAGATTGCGCCCTGCAGGTGAAGCCACAGTGGCAAAAGGATTGTCGTCTCGCATGTCATAAAAGAGACAGTCGCAGAGACATTTCACAAAGGGATTTACAAGGACAAAATAGACTGTTCTTCGTCCTGTCCTAGGAGAAAACAACCTCCTGATGGCAGTCAACAAAGAGACACAAAGGTGTATCACCAAGATACGTGGAGACTTTCTCGTGCAAGAGGAATGCACCGATGACTTAGGGTGCACAGCGTTCAAGACCACAAGGGACGACGACAAGCAAACACCATCAATGGGAGATAGAGGATTCCTGATGTTAACGGTCAAGGAGCTCGTGAAAGACGGACCGGGCAGTTGGGTGAACCCGCTACCATTCCATTCACCAAGAAGGCGCCTCCCAAACAATGGAGAACATGCTATCTCTAGGTTCACTTCGCAAATCTGCGACCTACAAAGGGAACCGGAGACCAAAAACCACTTTGTGGCCTTCATCCAGAAGATATTCCTTACCAGCCACACAAAGACAGCACCTCTAATAAAAAAGGTGAAGAATGCTGATACCACCAATCATCTGGGGTCTATCACCCTCAGGAACCCGATCAAATCTGTGTAGTGTTCAGCCCCAGTGCTCAGATCCAGGGAGTCTCCCCGAACGACGCCCTCTTTACTGGACTAGATCCGACAACTAGTCTTCCAGGAGTGTCGATCCGCTTCCGCAAGGAACCAAAAGCCATCTCCTTCCGCCAAACGCCAGGTGTTAGAGTGATAGGCTGCCACAACTGGCATACCTACAAGGGGATGCACTCTGTAGGTAAAACTACAAAGACAAAAGGACTGTTCTTCCATAAGTTCAAAAAGAAATAGTGCCAGAGACTTTCACCAAGAGAGACACTGTGGTGCACCCAGCTAACCTGGAGTGGTGCATCCACTTTGCATCCTTTGCCCAAGAACCTTGGCCAAGGGACTTTGAAGCCAGTGATGCCAGCCGGTGTCACATTGCTATGTGGACATGGACTTTTGCTTTGTTATGATATGTTTGCATTGCACATATGTTCCACTTACTTTAGTATAGTGGTATCTCCAGATACCAGATGGGGAGTGTCATGGAACAAGAATCACATCTCTGTTTCACCCCCCCCTTTCCTTTGCAGCTTCTGCTGGTCAGTTCCTCATTTCCAGCTGCATGTATTTTGCTCTGTACACACACACAGTGCCTGTGTGTTAGACACAGTGTTGCAATCCCTGTCTCTGCATTATGCCAGTGAGTTGCTACAGCAACCTCAGCCTTTCTATCAGAATGGGCTAGTCTGCTTTCTCCCCCTCCTCCTTGTTCCAGATGGTCTGTTCCCAGGCTATCTTGTTACCCAGAATACACTGGCACTTCCTTTCACCTTCAACAACTGGCTAAGTGAGTACCTTCTGTAATTTTGCTCTACTGGCAAGGCCTCATCCTTTTCACCTGCCCTTACTACAAAGCACCCACAGAGAGACATTTTTTCACACAATCATCTCAACCACAAGTGCCTGTTTTTATTGCTGCTTTCCTTAATAAAGTGAAGAAAATATACACAACTTGTTGTGGTGTGGAAAGAGGGCTAGGTTGAACCTATCTGGGCTATTCATTCCACACATGACTCTGGCCTCAGAATAGTGAAAAGGAGGACCGAGTGTCTTGGAGATAAACATACAGGAGCTGCTACTCAAAGACTTTATGCTAACACAGAGCAGTCTCTTCACACAGCCTGCAGCAGCCTTACAAACAGCAAGCAGATCACACTGCACACAGCCTGCAACCTACACTGCAGTCAGACTGCAATATACACAGAACTTTGATTGCCTTTTTCTGTTTGAGTTCACTCTCTGTACATATAATGAAGGGTTCCGGAAGACTACAAGATCGCTCGGTCCAGGTTTGATAAAATTGGGACCCTACCCACAAGATTCTAAATACAAGCAGGCAATGGAGGTAGGTGTTTCAACTGGAACAGTAGTTCTGTCGATTCACTGCGGAGATGGCTGATGAACCTTCCTGTGATTCCCCACGTCTCTGGGGTGGATGCTTCGTCACTAGGAGGCGGGCCTTCCGGGTAAACACTCCTTGTGTCTCAGTCCGTGATGAGCTGCGTCACTCACATCTTCCTTCACAAATAACAGCTCTAAAAGAAAACTTCCCAACGCGTTTTGTGCGCTTGCGCACACTTCCTCAGCGGAATCTTGTGAGTAGGGTCCCAATTTTATCAAACCTGGACCTGGCGATCTTGTAGTCTTCCGGAACCCTTCATTATATGTTGTTTAATTAAATTAGCTTTTATTTCATTACTAGCCTTGCTATTGTGTGTATTGTTTGTCTTATTTGTCTGCTTGTGTCATGTTTTGTTAGTCAGTCATCTGTTTTGGGCTTATATGTCAGCTTGCATTTTTATTGGCATACTGCACCATAATATTGTTTGTTTTTTCTTCACATATTCCATGTACTGTATGCACGGTGGGAGCTGCATTCCATCACTTCAATTCCCTCCATCTAAGAGGAGAATTTTCACTCATCTTGGATTTCTCATTGTTCTATTTGGACTTGTAAGGAGCCGGTTTTTCTTGTTTTCTTGTGGTATCTGATTGTGCAAATCAGTATTCACCAGGCGGCCTAGCCTCAACCAATTAGGGGTTCTTACACCATAATTAATTTATTTTCATTTTTATTTTTATTTTCAGCGCTGATATAACACTGTCTTTTTTTTCTTTTACCGTTTACTACACAGATACATATCACTGGTTGGATTTCTGTAACGCAATCCTAGTATCTGCAGATTCGTTATCCACCTGAGAGGTTTCTGAACAGACGCTACACTGAGTCTTTGCCTGTTCAGTCCTACCTGTGCATCAAGTGTGTATATTTAGTATTTTATTTCCACACAGTTGGAATGGGACCAATTGTTGAGTTCCCTCTCACTAAGCTTCACCGTACTTAGGGTTTATTATGTACCCAGTGGAACTGAGCTAGACAGTTTAGACCCTGATTCTCAGGTCATTTACACCTGCAGCAACTATCATTTACATCACCATGTCACATCTACATGTGGCCTGGACCCATACTATCTAGCCAGATACTTTGCCAAGCAGTACAATGGCAGTCCTGGCTAGGGTCCACCTATTCATGTCAGTTTGCTGTACAGTACATTATCATCTCAGGGTCTATATACTAGTACACACCTATACAGTAGAGTAAATTTAGCGGCATCCTGGTTATTACTGAACAGTGGTCTATCATACCCACTTGTTCATACTGCAGTACACATATTAGTGTTTAAGTGCAGTTTATCTGAATTTGATCCAGAACACCTCACCGAGTGTTCATACCTATAGGATCGGAGCGTTTAATTATCGTTTTACTACCCATTATTTTAATTTGGATAATAAAGTTTAAGTTAATGTGTTCTTCATATCACCCTCCAGGTGTTTAGAGTGCCCATACTAGGTTTTTGCTCTTTGTTCATTTTACCGTCAGTAGTGGGAAGAGAAGAGTAGGCGTCTCAAATGAAATGAAGGCTGGATGGAGGGGACGTCCGTAAATAGCCTCTGCACCCACCGGTATTGATTTCTTGATCAGAGGAATCTTATGTTTGGTAACGAAATCTTGATCCACAAAATTTCCCCCAGACCCGGAGCCGATGAAGGCAGAGGCAGGGACTAGGAAGCCAGAACCCTCAAGGAAGATAGACAGCATGACTCTGGTAGGTAGACCTCTCTTACTAGGCGGGGAAGAAGAAATGGTACTCAATGAGATCCCTTTATACCTCATTGGGTGTTGGCGTTTTCCCGGCTTCGTGGGACAGTGAAGCACCAGGTGACCCGACAATCCACAGTAAAGACATAATACTCCAGTTCTCCGGTGTTGTTTCTCTGAAGGGGAGAGCTGACGACTTCCTAACTGCATTGGTTCTGGAGCCTCAAGAGCTGGGAAAGTAGAAGGAGATAGACTGGGAACAAGAGCAGTTGGTGTGAGAGAACGTGTGTGATGACGTTCCAAGCTCCTTTCTTGAAGGCGTTGATCCACACATAGCAATAAGATCCTCGAGCACCATAGGTCTTTCTTGAGCAGCTAATTCATTCTTTACGGTTTCGGAAAGGCCTTGCTAGAAAGCTGCAGATAACACTTCATCGTCTCTGCCGCCATGGTCCAAAACTCCTGAGCGTATCTTGCAACCGGTCTGTGCCCCTAAAAAATTTGAAATAAAGAAGAAGAAGCAGTAATATTATGGCCACGGGTATCAAAGACTTGCTGTCACGCTGTGCAGCCCGCAGACCAGACCAGTTCCCTGGACTGAGGTGGGATGTTGAATATACACACGAGAGCAGAGGGAGCGGGTCCGAGATGTGGTTGTAGCATGGCCAGGCCTGGGTTAAGATTCAGAATAGTCGTTGTACTTGCCGAGTTCAGGAGTATAGAGAGTTCCGTAGTTAAATCAGTTTCCGTGTCCAAGGGTCTGAGAGGTAAGAATCGTGATGGGTAAGCCAAAGTCGGGAGCCAGGAAGGTAAGTCAGACAAGCCGGTTCAAATCTGTAGGAGTAAAGACAAACAGGAGCATGACACAGTTTCCAGGCTACACAGGAAGCAAAGAGCTATGCAGAGCAAGGAAGTGAAGGCAAAGCAGGATATTTAAAGCGACAGTGACTAATCCGGATGAGGGGCATGGTGGAGGTGTGTCGAGGAGCTGCTCGTGAGTGGCTGAGAGACCAGGAAATAGCAGAGCACAGCTAAGAGTCTGTAACACCAGTGCCAGAATCCAATATGGCGGCGGCAGAGTTCAAGGTATGCACTGGGCGGCGGCATGGGTAGCGACGGGGGGCAGGGGCAGCAGCCGCTGCAGTACTGGTAGTGGGTAAGGAGGGGTCACGCCGCAAGGGACATGGCCCCCGATTCCTTACAGTACCCCCCCTTCAGGATCGACCTCAGGACGATCCATCCAAGGCTTCTGTGGAAATTTCTTGTGGAAGCGGTCCAAGAGAACTGGAGCATGGATGTCCTCCTTGGGTACCCAAGAGCGTTCCTCTGGGACATAACCCTTCCAGTGAACAAGGAAATGTATCTTTCCTCTGGATCCACGAGAATCCATGATTGTCTGGATTTTGAATTCAGGGTGTCCTTGGACCGTGACTGGTTTGGGTTTATAGGTCTTAGTAGGGAACCGTTTTCTCTGGACGAATGGCTTGAGCAAGGAAACGTGGAATACGTTTGGAATCCTCATGGAAGATGGAAGTTGCAGACGAAATGCCACAGGATTGATTTGTTCCTGGATCAGAAAAGGCCCTAAGAATCGGGGTGCCAATTTCGGGGTCGGAGACTTCAACTTGATGTTCTGGGACGAAAGCCAAACTCGGTCCCCTGGCTTGTAATTAGGGGCCTGTTGATGACGGTGGTCTCGTTCATCAGCCGCTGCCACTCCTATCGGAATGTTTGAGATTGGCAGTCGACATGGTTGGAAACCATAATTCACGAAGAATGGGATTTCGTGCGTGGATTCATTACGAAGTGAATTGGTTGTAAATTCTGCCCATGGTAGCAGGTCAACCAAATTATCCTGGGAATCGGAAATAAAACACCGTAGGTATTGTTCCAGTCTGGGGGTGATAGCCTGATGAGAAGGATAGCGCCATGCCAAGCCTCTTGGAGAAAGCCCGCCAAAATGTAGATATAAATTGCGTGCCTCGGTCCGAGACTATGGATGTAGGTATCCCATGGATGCGAAACACCTTCTTGGTGAAGATATCAGCTAGGGTGGGCGAGGAGGGAAGTCCTTTGAGTGGAACAAAGTGGGCCTGTTTTTAAAAACGGTCAACGATGACCAAAATGGTATTCATCCCTCTGGAAAGGGGTAGATCCACAATGAAATCCATTGAAATATGTGACCATGGACGTTCAGGTACTGGCAAGGGCATGAGCAAGCCTGAGGGTCTTTGATGAAGAGTCTTGTTTTGTGCGCATACTGGACAAGCACTAGTAAATTCATGAACCATCTTTGCCTTATTAGGTCACCAAAAAGTATGCTTGATAAGATCCAAAGTTCTTTTGAAGCCGGGATGGCCGGCTGAACGGACAGAGTGGCCCCATTCTAGTATCTTTTGATGAAACCTGGGTGCGGCATAAAGAATTCCTTTCGGTACCTCTAGACCACTCGGAATTTGTGTTTAAGCTTCAACGATCTTTTCGAGAATGTCAAATGAGTTGGCGGAAATTATAAACTTAGAGGGTACGATAGTTTCAGGGGTTTCTTCGGATCTTTCCTCAGGAGAAAATTGTCGGGACAAGGCATCAGCTTTTGTGTTTTTAGAACCGGGAATATAAGACAGAGTATATTAAATCTTGAGGAAAATAGTGCCCAACGGGCTTGACGAGACCCCAGACGACATGCATTTTCGATATAAAGAAGATTTTTATGATCCGTCAATATAGAAATAGGTTTGCGGGAACCTTCCAGGAGATGTCGCCATTTCTGTAAGGCCATCTTGATAGCCAAGAGTTCTCTATTGCCAACATCATAGTTCTTTTCAGCGGGGCGAAAACTTCTTTGAAAAAAAACCGCATGGACGAAGCTTATCTTGAGGGAAGAATCTCTGGGACAGGATGGCGCCTGCACCACAATCATACGCATCAACTTCTAAAGTAAAAGGAAGACTAACATCGGGATGTCGCAGAATGGGTGCCGAGACGAAAGCTTGTTTCAGGGTTTCGAAGGACGAGACGCCCTGTGGAGGCCATACAGACGGGTCAGCTCCCTTCTTGGTAAGCTCCCTTTCTATAGTAATTGGAGAAGCCCAAAAAACACTGGATGGCTTTTAGAGAGTTGGGCAGAGGCCAATCCAAAACAGCCTTAAGATTTTCAGGGTCCATTGAAAATCCTTTATCTGAAATTATATAGCCTCAGAAGGCAGTAGAGGTTTGATGAAAAATAAATTTCTCGAGCTTAGCGTAGAGATTATTGACAATAAGGTGAGCGAGAACGAGCATGGTATGCTGGACATGATCTTGAAGATTTTTAGAAAAAATTAGGATATCGTCCAGATAGACGATTACGAAAGAGTTGAGAACATCACGGAAGACATCATTCATAAAATCCTGAAAAACAGCAGGAGCATTGTATAAGCCGAAGGGCATTACAAGATACTCGTAGTGGCCGCTTCTGGTATTGAAGGCAGTCATCCATTCATCGCCTTCTCGGATGCGAACAAGATTGTAAGCTCCTCGGAGGTCTAGCTTGGAATTTTCTTTGCCCCTTGAAGCCTATCAAAAAGTTCGGAGATCAGCGGAAGGGGGTATCGATTCTTCACTGTGATCAGATTGAGCCCTCGGTAATCCACAAACTGAGATACCTCCTGGGTGGGATAACGGGGGTCAAGCAGTCCACCGACTCCGCAGTGCCAGGGGACTCCCTCTCACTAAGCGCCTACTTCCCGGGCTCGTCTTGGCTGGAGATCTCAAAACTCCCGCCCTTCCATGCAGGAGTTAAGTATCCTCAACCTTATGATGGCCCCCTTTGGTTTTTTTCACAGGTAGGGGGTCCATTGTACCCTCTCCTTGTGACTCTGAGGTAAAATATTCAGGGGAAGCTGATGGCGGTTGGGTAGAGGGAGTGTCCCCGAGTGACATTTAGGCCACAAATGCACGCAGTGCCTTCACTGCTTCTTCCACTGCCACCTGGGAAGATGGGATATCGCAGGGTCCTGCAGCAATCCTGGGAGTACTCTCCTCAGCAACCACCCTATGGGGAGGGCCCTGCCCAGCAGATGCCTCCTGCTGAGACCCCAACTGACACTCCCCACAGAGAGTGCCCACCTCAGATGCCTCCCTGATATAATTTGGGGTGCTCCCCACAACACCCCCCATCATATCTGCACCCCCCACTCATTCCCCAATCCCCCCAACCACCCCCTTAATCCCAGAGTCATCCATTGGGGTCACCCCCATTTCATCCCCCTCCTCCAGTAACATGAGCTGGGGCATTGCCCCAGGTGTGCCATGTAAAGGTGGCAAGGATGGAGGGGGATCCCAGGGACTCTCTTCCAGGTGAATGGAGTAGTGGAAGGCACCCCAATGTCAATTTCCAGTGGTAGGGCCTCATGCTGTATAGCACTCTGGCCCCCATCCCTGAAACCTGGGGTACCTCCATTTCCACTCTCTCCAGATCCCCTGACCCTACGGCCTCACCCCATTGGTGCATTGATGCAAATATTGCCATTCAGGGATACTCCATTTCTAGGAGAGATAGGTCAAAGAGAGGAGGAGGGGTGTTATTTTATATTGCAGACACCTTAAAATGTACACTGTTAAATTGCCCCCCAAGCCCACCCTCTTTTGAAATCCTAGTTGGCAAAATCTGCGTCCTCTTTTCTAAGCCCATCTTGGTTGCTGGCATCTACCACCCCCCTAAAGCCCCTCTACTGTCCCTGACTGATATCACCCAGTTTCTTGGCTCCATTTCCTCTCTGAATGAGAAGAGTGAACTGCTAGTTCTTTGGATATCAACTTCAATTGGCTCGACCCTAAAAACCACAAAATCCAGATACAACTCAAGTCAATTAACCTAACGCAACTCATTTCCCAACCCACACGGACATACCTGAAATCGCATAACCACTCCTTGCTAGACTGGATTCTCTCCTCAAATCCAAGCAAAATCCAATCCTCTGGCATCCTTCCTGACATTTTCAGTGACCATTCAATAGTGTACTGTGTACGGAAAATTAAACAAAAAGAAAGTGCAAAAAGGGAAAAACACAATTAATAAAGATAATAACATTTATAATAAATTTAAAAATACATACTAAAAATCGTTTACATAAAATAAGGGTTCACATGAACCCCCACTTCCACAATTGCAGAGTACTAGCGGGGATACCCTGAATCAAAGCCCCTACAGTAGGTCTAGTGGTGTTGAAAAGTCCTGGGATAAGGCTGGATATTACCACAGCTTACATTGATTTCAAACAGGGACCGCACTCCATTCAAAGTAGGGGAAAACACCGCAGTCTCTCGAGCTCTCATCGTCACGGCCGCTCTCCTCTGTCAGCTCTACATGTTTTGCGTCATATGACGCTTCTTCAGGAGGTATAACTAACCACTCCCATAGCTGCTCTTAAATAGCAAGACGGACAATTCCTCTGCCAATGGGAGTTGCCATAGGTGTGTTACAAACTTCCAATCAGTGTCTGCTGGAACAGCTCTCAGCTGCAGGGAGACACACAGAGGCTGTTGGGAGACATACAGAGGCTGCAGGGGAATCAGATTGCCAGGTATTAGTGTTATGTGTAAGGAAAATTAAACAACCCCAATCAAGCCCTAAATTCTCCCCACTAGAACATTTAGAAACTTTAACCCATAACAGTTTCTGGCTGACCTTATCAACTGCCCTTGGCATAGAATCGATTTAATTCCTGACCCTGATTCTGCGCTCAACTATTTCCAAGCCGAGTTCTTAAAACTCTGTGATACCCGTGCTCCACAACGCAGAATAAGGGTAGGGGGGGGGGGCACCTTCCATGGGTTACAATTGAGTTTATAGCACTCTACCAGTTCAGGGATGCCTTGTGGAAAAGCTACAAAGTAACTGGCACTACCATGGATCTCAATCACTACAGATGCCTGCGGAACATGTGCACAAGGCAAACAAGACAAGCAAAAGCACAATATTACTCTGACAATCTCATCCAGAATAGATCAAACCCAGATAACTTCTGGAAGGTTATCAACAACATATTCCAGCCTTCTAACCATCAACAACCAGGTAATATTACTAAGGGGGATATTACTCTGACAAACCCCACTGACATTGCAAATGCATTCATTGATTACTTTGTGGGATGTGCTACTAACTTACTAGCGAAATGCAAACCAAACCGCAAACATGAATCTCATCCTGGGAATACCCATATAGCCCCACCCCCTCCCAACACTGTCCACAATTTTCAATTTGGCTCAGTATCCGAAGAGGAGATTACACAACCGCTCCTCAAATTAAAACTAAGCAGCCAATGTGGACCTGACTTCAATCTAAGTTCCTAAGACTTGGTGCCCCAGCCATTGCCAAAACAATTGCTTCCATAGTGTCACGCTGTGCTCACCACAAACAGGACGAGACCCCGGTACTGAGATGGGAGTAGAAACAAACACCAGCCACAGGTACGGGGGCCACGTCCGGAGTGTAGGTTTGTCTTGACAGCAGGGTCAGGGATATAGATATCAGAGTAGTCTTTATACTTGCCGAGTTCAACGTAGGAGATATCCGGAGCGTAGAAGGTACTTTTGCCAAAGTCAGGGTTGGAGAGTGGAGAGTGGTCGAGGTGCAATGCCGAGTTCAGGATTAGAGAGGAGCAAGCCGGTTCGGTACACAGAAGATCAAAAACTGGAACAAAGCAACAGGAACATGGCAGGAACAGCAAGGGTAAACACAGAGTAACAAGAATCTATGCTCAGCCAATGTGCCTATAACATTGGTGAGCATATATAGGCTGGATCAGCCAGCCCCCATGGGGGGTGGAGCGGGGGCGCGGCCTCCACGGCAGCTGGGATAGGTCTAGGGCTCAATGAGCAGGTGTATCTGTTTGTGCAGCTAAAGAATGCATCTATGAGCAGGTGCAGCTGTTAGGGCAGCTAATGAATCTTGACACGGAGCTTGGGGGCGTGGTGCACCTGTCAGTGTGCGTCATGATCTGGGGGCGGAGCCAGAGTCTGCGGCGTCAGATGACGCCATTTTGGCGCGCATGCATGCTGCGTGCGTCTGGTAAGGAATGTGGTCCATAGGCCACCCGCGCGTGCGCGGTGGTGCTTGAGAGGATGTGCGGAGTGGCTGTACTTCGGTAATCCTTACACATAGTCAACTCTATCCTGTCTGCAGGTCATATCCCTAAGAACAGAAAAGTGGAACCGGGCGCTTCTAACTAAGAAAAACTAAAGTGAATTAGTGTTAAAAATAACCAATAACTGTGAAAACAAATAAATATATATACAAGTGTGAAGCGAAGAAACAGCGAAACGCGTTGAATCAGCTGTTGGAGGAGACTGAGAGCTGGGGAAAATAACGCAGGGAGGTGCTGGCAAGTCATGGAGACTGAATCACCAGGCAGCTTCTTCCGCCCTGACCAGAGCCGTCACAGGACGTGACGTGGGCGGATTTGACGCATGAGGAAGTCCTCCAGTGACTGAATACACCGGCGCCATCCACGAGTAACCAGCAGTTCTCTCCAATGAATTGTTCTTTATGCCAAAATGTGAGTGCATTACCTACAAGCTATTTTTGTGCAATATATATATCCTTATCATACTATACCATTGTGCGCTCTCTCCTTTCTTTCTCCATATTCCTTGGGAGGCATATTGAGTTTTGCATGATCCTAATATACATCAAGCTTACCAGACCAGCAATCACAAGGCTTCCATTAGAGGGCTTCCATTAAAGGGCTCCTATCAGAGAGAGATGGATCTCTGATACGTCTGATATACCTTACTAATTTGTGAGTACAATCAACACAGAGACTATTTCATATTTGACTTATTAATACCATCTGCACTATTATACTATTTCTTTATTTTTCACACACCACTACGAGAACTACAGCCCTTCTCCTATCTGGAAGACAACGCATATCCCTAAGACATGGAAAATTGCCAGTGTTGTCCCAATCTTCAAAAGTGGGGACAAAAACACTGTCTCAAACTACAGGCCAATCTCTCTTCTCCCAATACTAACCCAAGTCATGGAAAAATGTGTTCACTCCCAATTAAGCGATTACTATACCAAGACAAATTTCCATAGCCAATTCCAATCTGGCTTTTGCCCCAAACACTCCACCGTAACTAGTTTGTATGTGTGATGGTGCTCTGAAAGTGCTGGGACCATATATAATGGAAGGGAGTATAAGCTGGGTATATAAGTGAAATAATAGTACTAAACCTTTAAGTGGGCATAGGATACCCTGAAGGTTGGGGTGGGTTGTCCAAAGACACCCCCCCCTTCCTCATTGGGTTAGCCCCAGGTATTGTACTCACGTATTGCTTCTTCCCAGAATCTCCCTTCCAAAGCGTGCAGCTGTTTGTGTAAAAGTTCCAAAGGCCAGGGTGTGCAGCGCACAGCAAGGATGATAAGAGCAGGTCTTGCAATAAAAATCCTTTATTTATAGATCATCTGGATGTGGGACAGCAGCAAACTTCAACGCGTTTCGTTCAGATGCTCTTATCATCCTTGCTGTGCGCTGCACACCCTGGCCTTTGGAACTCCACCGTAACTACCCTGCTAAAAGTTTGCAATGAAATCCAGTGTGGAATGGGGACAACTAACTGGTGCAATATTCCTAGATTTTGCAAAGGCTTTTGATACTGTTGATCATGCTATCCTGCATAACAAACTCCAGTGCTCTGCAATAGGGAAGCATGCTTTAAACTGGTTTCAGTTCTACCTATCAGGTAGATCACAACATGTGTCCATCTCAGGCTCTTACTCCAACCCCTTGGATATCACCTGTGGTGCCCCGCAAGGCTCTATTCTGGGGCGCCTACTCTTCTCAGTGTTCATTAATGATCTTCCGACAGCTTGTAAGGAAGCTTCAATACACATGTATGTAGATGACACAATCCTATATGCACACAACCATAGCCTCTCCGACCTTGATCACATACTTCAGTCTGACTTTTTGAGACTTGAAAACTGGATTTCCCAAAACAAACTGTTTTTAAACACTGACAAGACTGTAACAATGGTATCTGGGACCAAGACTACATTTTTAAAGCTTCCAGTGACTGAGCTCCAGATCAGAACCAACGCTAAAACCACCCTAACACCTGCTACTAGTTTTAAATACCTGGGCATATGGTTTGACTCCCACTTAACATTCGGAATGCACATTGATACCCTAGCATCCAAAACCTATGCCAAACTGGGTGTACTTTATAGGAACAAATCCTCCCTGAGTCTGCTGTTCAGAAAGCGTATCGCACAGCATATGCTAATGCCAATTATCGACTATGGAGACATAGTATACGGCTCGGCAGCACAAACCCACCTTAGCAAACTTGACACCCTCTACAATTCAATATGCCCTTTTGTTCTCCAATGCAACTACAACACTGCGAAATGCTAAAAGAACTAGATAGGTCATCACTTGAGTCTAGGCGCAAAGTACATCTTTCCTGTCTTGCCTTCAAATACTTTCTGGGCAAGCTACCCATCTATCTGAACAAGCTCCTCACCCCTACCACATGCAGCACTTATCATTTGAGATCTGTCTCCAAAAGGCCGTTCATGGTCCCACATCTCAACAAAGTATCCGGCCGCTCCTCCTTCTCTAACCGTGCACCCCAAAACTGGAACAACCTACCGGAGACTCTCACATCCACCACCAGTTTAAGTTCTTTAAAAACTAAGGCTATCTCACATTTTAATTTGGTCTGTAACTGTTACATACACCTATAATATATATTATCTTTAACTGTGCATGCAATGTCTTGTATATAATGTATACAGTACCTTGTTCACATATGTAACTGTATTTGTAACCATGTATTATTTGTCATCTAAACTCTATGCCCAGGGCATACTTGAAAACGATACGTAACTCTCAATGTATTACTTCCTGGTAAAACATTTGATAAATAAATAAAATAAATTGGGGATCTGGATTGGGGTCTGGCCCACACTGGCTGATCTTAACCAGTGGGCCAAGACCACCCTGTGTGGAACAGATGCTTTGTTCCACTTCGGAGTCTTTAGATGGTGAACATAGTAATGTTCACCCTCCTCGTCCTGAGCCACCATTCTATGGGTCTTAAACTTCCTCTTCTTGGGGGGCAATTCCACAGAAAAAGGTGCCACTGTCACCCTGATGTGTGTTTTCTCCTGCTACCCAGCACTCGGTAAGGTGAAATATCCACCCCCCGTAGGATGTGCTTGGGAAGGGATAGCAGCAACAGAGGGTGGACATTTTCTTTTCTCCCTGTTTTTTGGGGAGACGTCGCCTCCAGAACAGGGGCTGCGACTTCTCCTATGGCCTCAGGGGGGACCTGAGTCCTCAAGGGTCCCGCTACGGTGGGTTCAGCGGGACAGGGTGTTTTGGCAGAGGGAGGAGTGGGTGAAGGATCTGTGGTAGATTTTAGATGTCAGAGTCACGGCTGTCAGTGCTGTGAGGTCTGACAGGCAGGCACCTTGTTGCTCAGCACTTTGGCAGCGAGCATCCAGTGGGTCACAGCTTGTTGCTGCAGGCGCTGGGATAAGTTAAGTAGTAGTCATGACTGGGAAGAGTTAAGGGGGTGGGGCAGGTTATTAAACCCTCTAGACCCCTAGGAGTTTCCCCCAAAGCCATTACAGGTTGCTGTGCTGTAGGGACGGCCTATAGTATAGCGCGTGTCACGTAGTGCTGTAGGGACAGGCCCTATGTTAGGGATCCTGTCACAGTAGGGTAGATTAGATAGGGACACAGCGGACGCTGCGGTTCCTGCTAAAAGGTTCGGATCCAAGTTGGGGTCCTCAGAGACTGTTTCCAGGTTGGGATCGCCCCTGGCGGTCCGCGTGCAAGGAGGCCGGTTGGGGATCAGATGACGATCAGATGACGTCATCCTACGACTGATCCTTTGTGAAGTTGTTGCTGATCCGAGCACCGGAGTGCTCGGCAGGTACTATATAGTCATAAGTGCACCAACGGGCCCTTAGTGTAATTGTGGCTGCGCAGTCACCCATTGCCTCTCTCTGCAAGAGTGCAGGACATTGGGTGGGGTTCTTTGGACACTGGGTGGGATCACCTGGTGTTGGGGAAGCGTCCTGCGGGACGTCGCAGTAAGTGTCTCCTCGAGAGAGGGACACCTGTTCTGATATGTTTGTATGGTCTTGTGTTATATGCTGTTTCCAGTAAATGGTATTAGTTAATTTATATATCACTGTGTGTGAGTATTGATTATTTGCATGTGTCCTGCGAGGAACCACTCCCCCTATGGTGGGAGCCATCGCAGGTGGAGGCGCTGAATTGAGTAAGTGGTTACCCCTAGTATATATTGCCCCAGGTTCCCCGTGGCGGAAGCTCAGCCCTCCTGTGAGCCAACAGGTAACGCACCACACCTATGATGTTTCTCCGCACCCACAGTATAATCTGCGATTGGGGGGGGGGAAACCCGTTACATTTGGAGGTGCTGCTGAGATAGACCTGGGGTGCCCTGTTCCATTTTTTTTCCAAATTGTCCCGTTCCTATTTTTGTCACCATGTTTGTAAAGTCCGGACACGAGGTACTTGCCTGGGCTTTGAGGCAATATCTAGACCCTGGCCAGTTAGTGGCGGTAGGAGGCATTCCCGCAATTATACCCGCAATCAAGGTCCGGGAGTATATGTGTAAAATTCCTGGGTGGCCGTACTCATGTTTCTTAGATGAAGAACAAGATTCCACGTCCACATGGAAAACCATACTTTTTGTGGTAACCCACACTGCAGATATATGCCTGGCAGAGGCACCGTCCGCATTGTTTATGCCCGGGGCCCCGTCTGAGGGGTACCCCCTAGTCTACGCAGACCCAGCAAAATGGCGTCTCCCGCCAAATCAGGAAAGCGCTCGTGCAGCTGACTGCCAACCTGCACAGAAAGATGTTGCAACAATCTGTCCGGGTTTGGCGCGAAAATCAGAGCCCCTCCCCTGTGATGTGAGTGACTCAGCGCAGCGCCAGAACCACTCCCTTGTAGAAAGTGCCCTTCCTTCAGATTCCACCAGGGGGAGCAAGCACTGTTATCTTCAACCATACTGCACCGACACACTTTATTCGAGCAAATACCCGGTATGTACCTGGCAGATACCTGGAATGTGCCACTCCTCACCTCTGACAAGCCCCGTTGCATTTGCCTTCCCAGCCTGGGTTCATGCCTGGCTGATGGGCGGCTGATCTGTTAAATGATAATGATTAGGATTTAATAGGCTGCAATGCTTCGCGTGTCTACCAGATGGCATAAATTCATGAATTGTAATGCAGTATATATATATATACTGTGCAGTATTGCAGCCAGCGGGAATAAAATGCTTCAATCCCTGCTTGGAAAATACCTCAATGCACTCGGGCAGAAAACAGTCACAAACCTCAATACACCCGGGTATACCCGAATTCGTGGGACTAGCCAAGCTCGAATAAAGTGTGTCGCCAGTGTAGGTTGATGCCGTAATAGACTCTTTGTTCTCTGAGGATGAGATAGACTGTCAGGGGATACACCCTAATGTGTATGTGCCCTGGCGAACGCCAGGAATGGAAGTCCTTGCACTAATGTGTCCCTGCCTGCAAGAAGCCTATAGCGAGGGAGCTACTTTGTCTCAGTTACCAATAGACTTCAAGACCACCGAGGTGGATGGGGAACCGTGTATACAGCAGCGGCAGCTTTTATTCGAGTAAAAGCCGCAGGCTGCATGCGTCTGGGAAGCGGTCACATGCGCGCCCGGCTTCCCCGTCTTCCCCGTCTTCCCCAGGCTTCCCTGACACCCCTGGAGATCAAATTAAGGTAAGCGGGGGTGCGGGGAAGCAGAGGGGCAGAGCAGAAGCCGGGTTCGGGGTCCGGAAGGGGGGGTAAATTGCGCGCGAAGTGGAGGGGGGGTGCGTGGGTGAAACGCGGCGGCGCGCGGTTATTACTGGCGGCAGCTGGGGTAGATCCCGGCATGCCGCCGGCATTTAGTGCAATAAAAGATGTCGCTACTGTACAGTGCTTTAGCCCCACATGTGACTGTTCTAGAGGCGCACTGGCGTGGGAGCCCAAATGTGATTGCTGCGGTGCAATTTCCTTGATGCCTATTGTACCCCAGCCTACAGAGCCAGCTAAGGAGCCAAGTGAACCATTGGCAGAGAAGAGCGCGACCGCAGTGGAGGTACCTAGAGCACGCCAGCTTTGTACCAACAACCACTGGCTGTATCACAGAAGACCCCGGTGACTCCCGTGCGGAGGATACTATCGTGATATCCTCCGGGGAAGAGGTTGAAGTCCCATCGGTGGCAATGCGCCTACCGGCGAACCACCCCAGCGGTGATGCAGAGGAGACAGAGGAATCACAGGGTAAGGTGTCTATACCCCCGTCTTCCTCTAGTGAAATCATCGAACCAACTATTTCGGCGGATACAGAGCCTGCTGTGGGCCCGTGTGCCCTAGAGGAGGTGTATCCAGATGTTGCAGACCCTGCTGTGGGCCCGTGTGCCCTACAACGGCCAGTCCGGCCTACTACGATGGTACCATTGGTCCTAGGCTTGGGACCAGTACCTAACGAAGACAAGGGTGAGTCGACTGCCCCAGGGGTGTTGGGGGTGAGCCTTCAGGTGACCGCGGAGCACGAAAGTTCCTTAAGTCTGGTCACCAGGGCGAAGGGCTCCCCTCTACATCGCGTCTTGGCGGAGGTGTCCTCCTTAGAAGGTAGCTGTCCAGTGGTGCGAGTGGACCCGTACCTACCTGATCGTGTTCCAGATGAAGAGGAACCCATCGCAAGCCAGCGGAGTGGTGAGGAACCTCCTTACTGCTGCGGCCAAGTTTATTCGAGCATTTGCCCGTTCTTGGCCGCAGCAGTAGCCTGGCGCGCGCCCGAGAGTGACGGGCGCGCGCCGAAGCAGCGAAAGAGTGCCTTCCGATCGGGGCGCTCTCCCTACCGCTGCCGGGTCCGCCGGGTCCCCCGGAACCCCCTGCCGCTGTCCCGCGATCGCGGGACACCAGGGCTCCCTCGGGGAGCCCCTGGACGCGCGTGCAGGGGGCGCACGCTCCCGAAGACGCGTGACCGCGCGTCTATGACGCGCGGCACGCCGAGGGGCGGCCACTAGCAAGCCGGGAAATCTCCCAGCTTGCGGATCTGGCCGCAGAGTGATAAAGCGTGTCGGTAGTGTACTTCGCACCGGCTCCTGATCTGATTGTGAGCCCGTGTGCTCCGACACAAGTGGTCCCAGGACTGGGATCCAACGCTCCCGAGGTTCCAGCAAGTAAGTGAACTGCCCCAGAAGCGCCGGGACAGGTCCTGAGATAGCCGAGATGGAAACTGACAGCGTCCCCGAGGACCTGTTGGCCACCGGGAATCACCGCAGTGGTAAGGTATCTACCCTTTACCCCCTGCCAGGTGAAACAGAGACTTTGAGGAAAGAGACATTGTCCATTGCTCGCTTCCCAGTGGAAGCCTCGCCAGTATGTAGGGACAAAGACTGTGTGGAGAGAGATTCAGGGAAAGCTGCCTCCTTTAAGCCCAAAAAGGAGCGCTCCATTCACCACGTAGTGGACTGCGGGAAAGGTCCTGGCCTCCTGGCCTACCGAATCCATGCCGCGGATGGCTGGATAAAGGCCGGGTTAAGAGACGTTGTACTATTCCTTCCACCAGGGGGAGGAAGTAGTACAGAACCGGTGACTGTCACTCCAGAGTGGGCTCTTCCAGAGATTTTTCTGGGGGAGGTTCACGGACGCAAAAGTGAGGTACCCCCACATGATCAGTTAGGGGCACCCCACAAAAGGTCTCAGCAAGCAGCTGATACTCAGCTGGCCTCGGGTATTATTGGGTGTGAATTGCCATGTACCCTGTTCTGTAAAGTCGAAATGATAAGTTGTATTTTCTGTGCCATGCATTTTGATTATATAACTTTTATGCCGATTGATGTCGTTCCCCAAGCGGGGACGTTGGGTGTTTCACTAGGGGGAGAGTTTAGCCTGGGTCTCCAGCAGCTCCTTGAGACCCCCCTCTCTTGGTGCAGCAGGGTTGCGGGTGCCGCTGGAGCCAGCGACGGACCCGACGGCTGCTTCCAAGGGTGGGGGCCGGAGCAGGGAGTAGTGCTCTGCCTCCGCGAGCGGGCCGGTTGCCAGGGCCGCGATCGGGCCGTCGCTAGGGCCGCGATCGCGTCTCTAAGGTCCCGGCAGCTCGGTAAGCAGAGCGCCGCCATTACAGGTGCGTTGCGCATGCGCAAGGGCACCGGAGCGCCGGGAAGACCCCAGATAGATCGCGCATGCGCAGGGCTAGTTAGCCAGTTACGGCAGGCCTTAGGAAGTCGCGCGAGCGTGAGAGTAGGTAGGGAAAGGTTGAGGCGGCCCCTAAAGACTCGCGCATGCGCAGGGCAAGTGCGCACGCGGCCCCAATGCCAAAATAGGCTCTATGGGACTACAACTCCCATGGAGCATAGCGAGGGAGGCACCAGGTGCCTCATAGGAGCCAATAGGGCTGTAGGATTGCGCTGGCAAGAGAAGGATACATTTCGCGCGCTTAGCAAACGCTGGCAGTTGGAGTCAGGGAGCTGTGAGGGAAGGAAGGGTGCAGGGAGTGAGTGCAGCTCCTGCACCCAGATAGGTACCCACACCCCAGGTAGGCCCCAACTCCCCACTAGGTTAGTGGGTAAGTGCTGAGGGAGGCCCAAGATAGGGACGCTGCCCTTAGTGTAGTGCTGCCTTGTCAGAGTCACGGCTGTCAGTGCTGTGAGGTCTGACAGGCAGGCACCTTGTTGCTCAGAACTTTGGCTGCGAGCATCCAGTGGGTCACAGCTTGTTGCTGCAGGCGCTGGGATAAGTTAAGTAGTAGTCATGACTGGGAAGAGTTAAGGGGGTGGGGCAGGTTATTAACCCCTGTAGACCCCTAGGAGTTTCCCCCAAAGCCATTACAGGTTGCTGTGCTGTAGGGACGGCCTATAGTATAGCGCGTGTCACGTAGTGCTGTAGGGACAGGCCCTATGTTAGGGATCCTGTCACAGTAGGGTAGATTAGATAGGGACACAGTGGACGCTGCGGTTCCTGCTAAAAGGTTCGGATCCAAGTTGGGGTCCTCAGAGACTGTTTCCAGGTTGGGATCGCCCCTGGCGGTCCGCGTGCAAGGAGGCCGGTTGGGGATCAGATGACGTCATCCTACGAATCCTTTGTGAAGTTGTTGCTGATCCGAGCACCGGAGTGCTCGGCAGGTACTATACAGTCATAAGTGCACCAACGGGCCCTTAGTGTAATTGTGGCTGCGCAGTCACCCATTGCCTCTCTCTGCAAGAGTGCGGGACATTGGGTGGGGTTCTTTGGACACTGGGTGGGATCACCTGGTGTTGGGGAAGCGTCCTGCGGGACGTTGCAGTAAGTGTCTCCTCGAGAGAGGGACACCTGTTCTGATATGTTTATATGGTCTTGTGTTATATGCTGTTTCCAGTAAATGATATTAGTTAATTTATATATCACTGTGTGTGAGTATTGATTATTTGTATGTGTCCTGCCAGGAATCACTCCCCCTATGGTGGGAGCCATCGCAGGTGGAGGCGCTGAATTGAGTAAGTGGTTACCCCTAGTATATATTGCCCCAGGTTCCCCGTGGCGGAAGCTCAGCCCGCCTGTGAGCCAACAGGTAACGCACCACACCTATGGTAACACTGTATGTTTCTCCGCACCCACAGTATAATCTGCGATTGGGGGGGGGGGAACCCGTTACACAAAAAAAAAACAGAGCTCCCAAATCAAAATAATAAAACACAAACTTAAAATAAAGTGAATAACAAAGAAAAACAAACAACCGGTGGTGGTGGTGGAGGGGCTGGGGTTGGTGGTGGGGGGGTGGGTGGAGTGGGGGGGGTGGGTGTGGTGGGGGGGTGGGTGGTTGTGGGGGGGTGGGGTGGGGGGTAGGGTGGTGGTGGGGATGGTATGGGGGGGAAGGGGTGGGGGAAGGGGGGTTGAGGCTGCAGTTACAGTAGGGCTGTGTTGGGTTGAAACACTGCAGTCTCTGGGGGAAAACTAAAAACGTTTTTTAAACACCAAAATAAAACCCACAATCCCTACAAAGCACACACAATATCCCATTAATATTCCCACACAAAATATATCAAATTAAATTAGTAAACAATGAAATAGATTTTTAAGCAAATATTAGGGAACTCTGTTCACGTGCTTCTAACGGGGGGAGGAGAAGGCTGTAGGCGGAACTGTCTGCACAGAAGGTGTCCACCTCCTGTACACAAGAGCTGCTTCTGACAGCTGATAAGGGGAGAATCCTACCAGCTTCACTGAGCTTCCAAGCATCTATTCTGCTGCAGAGAGAAAAAGCAGAAGAAAAACAGTAAAAAGGCTGGCACCATGAGCAACAAATACGATGTGATTGTGATCGGAGCAGGCGTTTCAGGTGCGTAAAATGAACACAAGGGAGAAGCAAGAAATACAGTTAACTGTTTCATGACCAGGGCTTGTTTTTCAGGGGGAACACAGTGGAACACCGCTTTTGTACCATTTTTCGCCCACATGGTAAATTTATATAGCATTATTGTGATAATTTAAAAAAATAATAATAATTTTTATATGTTTTATAAAACAATTAGAATGTAATAATTATTATTTACAAAAATAAGATTTGAAAAACTATTTGACATGTGAATAAATGTGTATATTATTTCGCATGTCCAAGAATAATACCCTCCCCCCCGTCCCCCGCCCACGTCAGAGTTCCCTCACCTTTTTTGTTTTCCTAGAGAAAAAGCACTGATCATAACTGTGTGTCAGATGTGAGAAGAGATAAGGAGCTGTTCTTTTCTTCAAAGGTTCACTAATCCCTGGTGATCCTAGCAAGAACAATCAGTTTAATCCATCTAGGGTGTGGGGATCACACTGACAAAGAACATTAGTGTAGTAAGATTATTATTCAGTTGCAATACACAATATCTAAGGTTGTTACAGGTGCTACTATGCATTATCTGGGATTGTAGTTCAGTTTAATATGATGCATATTTTTTATATACTTTGCTACAAAGCCATTAAGAGATTGATGCATATTTTTCCTGTAATTATCATTATGCATTTTGTAAAGAACTGATGTTTATAGTGCTTGCTTTACAACAAAAACAAGATAGAATAGGGGAATACATCCCTACATGGGTAAATGCTACAGACAGGAATGGAAAAAATGCGGGAGGGAGGTCACTCAGAGATCTTATAATATAATTCCTAAGGTGTTCAGATTCAACAGGATTGCATGAACCTTTAAATACAGTAGCAAGCGGGATATGTCTAAGGCCTTGCCCCCGCTGCCTACTACAGCGTCCGCTGTGGCGGATGCTGCGCGCACGAGAGCCCTCCCCGCAATGGCGCCGGGCCCGCTGCGAGGGGGGGGCCGCAGCGCTCGCGCGAGAGCTACTCCTGCTCTCAATAGAATTGAGAGCAGGATTCGCGTCGAGCGATTAGGCACGCCCCCCGGCTGTTCAGCCAATGAGTGCGAACCTGCCGGGTGACATCATGGCCGCGCCCCCGTCACTCCTCCGCCACGCCCCCCCCCCCGGTCTCTGCTCCTGCAGTGAGCTGCAGACCGGGGAATCGGCTGAACGTGCCGCGTTACAGCGTCGTGACCGGGGCCTTAGCCTAAGGCTGCGGTCCCAGTCAGCACTGTAACACGTGCACCCGGCTAGGGGGCGGCCCGTGCACAGCGCTTCACCGCGATATGCGGTCTTGGGAGAGATTGTGACAGGAGGGGGCGTGGTGGGGGTTTGTGGGGGCGTGGTCATGACCTCACGCAGCTGGTTCTCCCTCATTGGCTGAGTTACAAAAAAAATATATTTGGATTTGAGAAAACTCATCGTAGAGCGCGGCTGCCAAATGCGCGCCGAGGTAGGTACTGGGCCCAGTCTGGGGGGCGGTGCTTGTGCGCATAGCGCATGCAACGCACTGGAATCGCAGCCTAAAAAATAGTACAGTTTGCACCAAACACGGAGCAAATATTTGCATCTGTGTCAATTTGGGAGCAGCAACATGTACCATATGAATCTTGCTTCTCACAATTGGCTAAATTCTCTATGTAGCAGAGGATCTAAAACTGTCAGGGAGGAAATGTACAAGTTATTGGCGCAACTTTTGAAAGATTCCATTTTAATATTATTCTGGCCCTCTCTTCTCCTAACTCTTCCTATGTGGAACAAAATGGGGGATGGCGGAGCAAAGCACAATGATAGTGACTATCAATAATGATGCAATTTGCTCCAGTTTTCGAGGAATGCTTAAGTTTGTGATACTTGATCATATCCCCTTTGTTGTGTAGAAGCAGAGGCCGATAGCTGTAGAATAGATTAATGAAGGGTGCAAGAAGACATAGAATGTGCAATATACTGTTTGCAGTGAGTAAAAAGAGACTTATATTGCATTGATGGAAGGTGTATGAAAAAGCGTATTTCATGATGTTTGATTTGCGTTATTTTTTTATATAAAAAGAGTGTGTGCCTGGTAAATAAGCATTGGAAAGAAGCTCCAGAAGTAGGGTGCTCTAAAAAATATTTTTGGAAATGGCAGGGCCATTAGGGCATGTGGAATACAGAATGAGTGTGCTTGGCCAGGGAAGAGTACAGGTAGCTAAATAGAAAGAAATTGATATATGGTAGTGAGAGGCAGAAGTGTATGGTACGTTGACGGACAGGAGATGAACCTTGAAAGAAATGTGAGATTTAACATTGAGTCAGCAAGGAGATTGGGGGGTGGGGGGCTGAAGTGAATTAGTAAAATAGTGGTATGATTCTACCTGCAGGGCTAAGAAGAAATGGATGGGGTAGAGCTGAGAAGCTGGAAGACCAGTTAGTGTAGAACTCCCATACTGTAGGTGAGACAGCGAATGTTGCCTAAAAAGTTGAACGCATTATTGTAAACCAAAAAGGGGCTTTCAAAGCATTGCAGAGCAGAAACAGAGGGAGAACTGGTATAAATATGTATATCTTTATATAGTGCCCACCGCTGTACTTGCACTTTACAAGAGACAATACAGTACTGGGAATTATACTACAATAAAATCAGACAATACGAAAGGACATCCCTGCCCCAGAGAGCTTGCCATCCAATTCATATGATGGGAAATTTACAGAGACAGCAGGTGAGGGAGTAAGTGCAGTAAATGCAACAATGATGCAGCTGGGAAAGAGAATTAATTTAATTAACATGAAAATAAATTAGGTTTGACTGGAGGAAGTGCTTTGCAAAACTAAGATAACTGGCAGTTCAGAAACATTTGTTTGGAATAAGTACAACTACTTGAATATTTTTTTATTGAGATTTGGACAATACCAGAGTGAACCTATAAACAAGCCTGGACATGTGTTAGGCTGCAAACCCGCTGCGGCCGGCGGTGCGCACGGCCGCGGACCACCAGCTCCTTTCCTCCAGTCTGAAGGTCCCCGCTGGCTCCTTCAGACATGGCTGACTGCGTGCTGTGACGCGTCAGCCGGCCGATGCTGCAAGCTTCTTGTGATCAGAAGCGCTGACGCGTCACGTGGTGCAGCAGTCAGCCAATGAGGAGGGAAAGGATGCGGCTACGAGGAGGGAGACGGCCACCCTGTCTGTGCAGTCGTGCATATCGCCACCCCCCCCCCCTCCTCTGGTGCCTGTTTTGCAGGCTGCCCCTGCTCCGGGAGGGGGGGAGAGGAGCTATTGTCCACACAGTCACTTATACCACCCATTGTGGCCAAGCACACCCATCTACAGCACTTATTCCCTCACCTGCTGTCTCTGTAAGTTTCCCCTCAAATCTCTTAGATTGTAAGCTCTCTGGGGCAGGGATTTCCTTTCCCATTGTCTGATTTTTGCTGCACTTATTGTATTTTTAAAATTCCCTGTACTGTATTCTTTGTGAAGCGCTGAGTACACTTTTGGCGCTATATAAATAAAGACATATGTAGCCCTCTTTCTGACACTCTAAAGAGACTATGGGTACTGCACACACCTGTGGCTCCAGGAGATCTGAGCCTCCGCTAGCTGGGAGCCTGGGGTAACACCTTGTACTAACAGCAGCGCCTCCACTTACCCAGGATCCCCAGCATGTAAGATTCCCCTGGGCAAGAACCATATCCACACACATTATTTGAATGCTTGAACTGACTTTACTAGAATGCAATAATAACCTTAATGCTTAACTGTGGTAATACACATATCACACCATAACTTGTACTTATTATAACGCTAGTGGCTCGGCCACTCTCCTAAGGAGTAATGTCTCTGTCCCCTCACCGCGTGCCCCACACCGTGTCCGTATGCTAATAGTTATATAGGCTCAGTCCATTGGCCACTCCACTAGTGTCCCCAAAGAGTGTTCTCTAAGGCGGGATCAGCGCCTGTTGACCGGTGTTGGTGCACTTGTTGTAAATACCTTCCGGTCACTGCAGTAATAGCTTCGAAAAGGATCTGCCGATCCAGCACAGTTGGTCTGATGTCGCGATGCTCAGCAACCTGGTCCCAGATGACTGCAGCAACCGCAACTCTGCACCTTTGTCCCTAACTGTTACTCAGTAAGGGAATACGCTACCACTATAGGGCGTCCCTGCAGCAACTCACTCTACTGTGGCTCAGGGATTCTCTTAGGGGCCTGCGGGAAAGATCTGTCCTATGCAGGTGGGTCACGGACCCCCTGCACCCACACTACCTCTTCCTTCGCCCTCCGGTTCCCCTCTGCCTAGTGTTGTCTCTCCCCCACGCTTCCCTTTCCTGCCGCCCGCAATTCCAGCCCTCTCATTGGCTCCCTGGAGTCAGATGACTGTGCTAAGGCTCCTGGGGGTTGTAGTCACTGGCCGAGCTTCCCCCTTATTGGCCAGCCGTTCGCGCGCTTGCACCGCGCATGCGCGACCTTTCCCTGTCCTGACCTTACTATTGTACAACAACATGGCAGCGCCCTATGCCGTCGGGCCGCCGCGGAACCTACTACCTTATCTGGAGACGGGTTGCAGCAGGACAACATATAACACATCCCTGCACATACTGTACAATACAATACATAATGTATACCATGTATTGTT
This sequence comes from Ascaphus truei, assembly GCF_040206685.1. Lineage (NCBI taxonomy): Eukaryota > Metazoa > Chordata > Amphibia > Anura > Ascaphidae > Ascaphus > Ascaphus truei. The sequence goes on along the minus strand of NC_134485.1, from coordinate 167,840,979 downwards.
TTATTTCAATTATGTGCTGCACCTGTGTGTTATGGGTTTTTGAGGGTATTTATATGTGTTCTAATTCACTCGGGATTCACATCACCTTGAGAAAGGTCCCGCACGAAGGACTGAAACGTTGGAAATTATTTCTTGTTAATACAATATTCTTTTGACAACCATTTGGAGTGCTGCCTCTGATATTCGTCTCTACACGGTATCGTATTGCCTATTTGTACTATACAGGATTTGCACCTACCATATTGATTTCCCCGACGGAGTGCCTATTGTTCTTTATTTTTTTGCTATATATATTTATGTATGTATGTATGTATGTGTAATAAATATATATATATATATATATATATATATATATGTGTGTGTGTGTGTGTGTGTGTGTGTGTGTGTGTGTGTGTGTGTGTGTGTGTGTGTGTGTGTGTGTGTGTGTGTGTGTGTGTGTGTGTGTGTGTGTCCCTGCTCACACGATCACACCAGCGTGCTCAGTTTCCCCTGCAGCGCCCCCCCCCCCCCCCCGCGAGCGCTTGCAAAAATTTAAAGGCCACCCAGCGCTCATGCTTAGAGAGCTCTCCAAGCATGAGCGCGTTCAGCGCTAGCGGGGACAAAGCCTTATCCACATAACATTTGATTATATGCAATATAACTACTTGGTATATGATTGCTATGGGCATACACAGTACCTCTACATTTCCACACATACTGTATTGACATAACATATTTGATATAATTAATTTTCTGTGTTTTTAGATTCTTGTACTTCTGTTTTTTAAAAGTTATTCCCATGAATTATTTTACTATATAAACAGATAATGAAATCAGTGACATTTCATCATCATGACCTTGCATCCACCCATAAAGACAACAAACATGAAATGATGGGGGCTTGAGACTTAAATCATGTATTTATTTTTTTCTGGTCTATGTACAGCAATGCAAATAAATGTCTTTTTGCTCAAATAAATAAAACTCACAGCAGCTCTTGTAGCTTTACCCATTCAATTGTTTCACAGTGGTATAAAATTAGATAATTGCAAAACTACTGTAAACTCCAGGCATCAAAATTGGCTCACTAGGGAGAGACAATAAAATTCAATGTATCATAAGGTGTCTCTTCAGGCGTCATAAGATATCTTTGGAATAGCGCCACTTAGTATATATGGCCCAAAATACTATGGAATTATTCTAAATTAAAGCTCTTTGCTCCTAAGCTCTAATCCAACTAAAAGTAATTCCAATTGGTTTGACCCCTATTTATATTATCTGTGGTAAAGCCTAATGAATCACAGAAATAAATTGTGCAGTTTTTTAGATTGTGGGGATTTCTCTGATGAATTTAAAATAACCAGTTATCCATTAATTTTTACAAATGAACTAAAAACATTTGGACTGGTTTCACTAATTATACACTATACAGTACAGTACATTAATTATATCAAGTAGTATGGAGTAATATGAATCGACTACCTGAGCATGCAATATTGGCTTGGATAGACGGGACTCACAAATATAACACGGTTGTCACATACAGTACTGTACTATCTGACAGAAGAATTTTACGCCACAGTAGAACAGTAACACGTTGTAGTTTTGACCCCTGTACTGAAAACAGGAAGTTAAAGCTGCTGACTTCATCTTTATTGTAGAGACTTTGGTTTGATTTGTTTCTGCTTTGCTAGTGCAACTTGACATACATACTGTTTTACACAAATCGGTCAAATAGTTGATGTGTATAAAGTGCATCAAAAAGAGAACCAACTTAAATTCATAAATGTGTTAGAAAGAAAGGTGTCTCAATGCTGAAAGGCATTTTTAGTGGTGTCTGTTAGCTAGCATCAACCATTCCCTGCTATTATCCTGCTGCATACAAGAAACAAATAGGGAGAGGTTATTAACAGTTAGGGAGGACTAAGGGTGTATATATATTTTAAAAAATATATATATATTTATATATATATATATATATATATATATATATATATACAATAAGTTATGGTGGGTAAAAAAAAGTGACAAAAACTCTCCAAACCCACCATAACTTAACTACAGTAAGTATGGTGAAACCTATCCCATGCTTCATTTTGTAAAGCCAGTATAACCAACCTCACACTGATGAGACCCATTAATGTCGAAACAGCTGTCTGCACCGATCCCCCCCAGCTGTGCACCGATTTCCTCCCCCCCCCCACACCAGAACCCCGCCAGCAGCCGCACACCCCAGCCTGGCACGATTACCCCCCCCCCCCCAGCCCTGCACCGATTTCCCCCCCCCGCACCGATCCCCGAACCCAGAACCAATCCGCCCCAGCCCCGCACCGATCCCCGAACCCAGAACCAATCCCCCCCCAGCCCCGCACCGATCCCTGCAGGCAGCCCCACGATGCTCCAGCAGCTGACACCGGAGGTAGGGGGGCTGTGAGTGTGGTGCGGTGTGCTGTGAGTGTGGTGTGCGCAGTGTGCTGTGAGTGTGTGTGTGCAGTGTGTGCGGATCACGCTATAGCGGGGTTGAGCTATATGTGTTTTTTTCCCCCGAAAATTAAGTTAGACCTGCTAGCGCACTTAGTGAAAATTAATTGGACCGCAAAGGGTTAACATTATTATTGAATACCTTTTTATAGAGTATAGTATGCCGCTACAGTACAGTAGTAATATAATTGGCCTAACATGTGTGTATGCACTTGTTTTCCATGAATTTTATTTAAATATAGCAATTGTAATAAATATTTTACATTTTTAATTATTGTAGACCTCTGTATACAAAGTTAAGAAAATACTGGTTTAAAAATATAAAAACGGCATACAGCAGGTCTAATGTTTAAAAAGTAAGCTCTAGGCTCAAATTGTGTCAATGGGTTGATATAATAGAATTGTCATCCATTACGTACTATATATAGTCAGTTTGTCCTTTTTCCATTCCTACACTATATTATTAGTGTTTGTTTATCTTAATCTGCATTTTGGAGCTCACGATGTGTTCCGAGCACAGAGACAGGTGAGACAGGGAAGACATCTGGTTACAGCAGTGTGGCCTACGGGTAAGCTCTTAGGAGAAAATCCTCATTTACTGTACCACTTCAAGTACCAGCCAGTCTGTCTTCGAGAAGATATTTTGAACCCTCTAAAGGAGATGATATACACTGCATTAAGTTTGAATATTTCCTACATGACCCTTAAGTGATACTTTTAAGATGCATTTTTATGTTTTCCTTGATTGCATAATAGTCATGTACAAAACACTGCAATATCTCTCAGATTACTTACCAACAAACAATCATACTTGTTCTAATTCAATAATGATAATGTTGAAATGTACACTACTGTACATCATGTACAAGATAAGGTTTTCATTTTAAATGAATCACAAAAAGTATGATTTGCTTGTAAACCATCCATTTCCAAATGGCCCACATAGCTTTTTAGATTTTACTTAAATGTTATTCAAAATGTAATATGATGTGTTTTGTAAGATCCATTTTTTTTTTTGCAGAATGATTGCTAACCACTTCTGCAATTTTTATGATAACCTTTAAATCTGCAGGCCTTAAAACAGTACAACAGCTGATCAAACAAGGACCTTATGGTTGGCTATATACTGTATGACAACGAATGTATTATTTAAATACGCTTTTTACCCCCCAGATAACGTCCACCTGGTGAAACTCATTTAGATATGTTCATTGTTAAAGTATGAAATCTATTAATATAAGCAAGTAAGATATTAAGCATACAGGAATTGATTCTAAGAGTATTTTATCATGTTCATTACCCGTTATCATTGACACACCTGTGGCAACATTACAAACCAATTGTACTGTAGTTTCTTGGCTTTTTATCTACAGTACATTTATCCCTTAAAGCAGCAATACTGCATTCCCCCCTTTTTTAAATGTGTTCCTTATTTGTATAGGTGATGAACGTGCAAATGAAAAATTCTACATTCTTACCTAAACTGGCAATCGTTTGGTGCTCCTGTTATAAATCTGTAAAATTCCTAATTGTGTGACTAACAAAATGGCTGCTTCACTCAGTGTAACGCAGTAGCTACAATGTATCCTTACAGTATATTACTAAAGTAACATTATCTATTGTTACAGTTTACAGCTCAAACTTGTGACGGTAAGGGGTAACCAGGCCATTAAAAAAGGTATTATGCCCGGCTGGTAACCTTTGATCCATATTTGGGGCTTTAGAGTGTCAGCTCTTGAACCTGTTTGTTGTACATGCAATGTATGTAATTGTGTGACAATATAGTATTTTCTGTGTTTTATCTTTCCAGTTGTGCCAGCAAGCAGCGATTGCTAGGCTATGAGTTTCAAGCAGGGTTTTACAGAGAAAGTTTTGTCAGAATGTGTCTAGGTGGCGAGGTTCCAGAATTGCTGGGTACCCCAAAAATTTACCCGGTAATCAGGTCGGATTCTCAGATACATTGAGACACATTGCTCCGGCAAAATCTCCCCTTGAAAAAGCTTGCGCGACTCACCGCTAGGACTCCACGCTTCAGCACAGACCAGAAAGGTAAATGGGGCATAGGGATGTGTGGTATCCCTGAAATGATAAAGGGGTCCCTAGTATAAGGGGGGTGTCATGAGAATGTCATGAGATAGTGGGTATTTTTAATCCCTTTGGTGCTTGAGGGGTTAATGAGCTACACTTGTGTACAAAATACCTAATGCTGGGTTTGAAACTGGGCAGGACTGTTTCTGTCTGCTCTGAATTTCAAAGTATTCTGTAGAAAGGGGTGGGATTATGACGGTGCCTTAAGAAAATATTGTATCTAAGTCTGGAGGAGATTGTTACTGGGCAGATCTGACTAGGGGCATGCTTGGATAGCATAGCAGACCTCATCTTCTGAACCAGTGCCTCTCTGGGGAAAATCCATAGCATGTGGTAATGTACTGTATAGGATTTTCTGTTTTACCCCTTTTATTTTAAGAAGCTGTTCTGCCTTATATTGTAATGGTATGTTTATCTTTTAATACCTTTTCTGTAATTCAAGCACTGTATTGTTATATATATTAAACCATTTAATAAGTAATGCTTTGGGCTCTGAATGAACTTTGTGCACGCTGGAGAGAATAACTTGCTAAATTCAGGCACATGTTACTACAGCTGATTTTGTGTTAAAGTGCATAGTTTTTCCTATAAATAACAGGGAGATGAGGCCCTGGCGGATATTTTAGTCTAAGATCTTTTATCATATCTGCATAACCTCAGGTGGTGGCAGTGGATGGTTATGATGTGCAATTGAGTAGGGGTTAATACTAACTCGCTGGTTCCTTGCAGAGGAGAAAGGGGGGTTGCTAGAGAAGCCTTTGTGTATTAACCCTGGTTGCATATCTAAAGTCACGTGCTCACTTGTGTGCTGTTCGTGGCGGTGGTATATTGGGACGGCTTGGGAGAGAGATACAACCCATTTGAGGGACCCTTGAGGGGGTGAAGAGTGGGTGCGCTTGCGAGCGTCGGTATTAACCCTTGTCCCGTATACAGGTCGCGTGCTAGCAGGGGGTCGTACGTGACAGGGGGAAACTCAGTTAATGCCCTGCTCACCCAGAACCTGGTTCTGGGGGTACTCCAACCATACAGTATATAAGGTTGCAAGGGTTTTTATGAAGTCTATGTCCAGTTTCCAAACGGAATGAGATATAGCCCTGAGAATGAACCTAAGCATTTTTTTGTTCTACCTCGGGACATAGAAAAAATATGGGAAAAAATATTTTTTTTCATACTGTTTTAATACACAGAAGGCTGTGCGATTTTAAAAGTCTAAGTCAGATTTGCAGTGTGTGAGGGAGATGACTAGTGGGAATAGTAAAGAGTCTCATTCTATCTCTCATGACCAGAAAACAGACAAAATAAAAGTGTAAAGTATATTTTATTATTAATAATAATAATTCTTATATAGCGCTGCTAGTTTTACATAGCGCTTTAGAGACATTTTGCAGACACAGTCCTTGCCCCGTAGAACTTACAATCTATGTTTGTTGGTGCCTGAGGCACAGGGAGATAAAGTGACTTGCCTAAGGTCACAAGGTGCCAACACCAGGAATTAGAACCAGGTTTCCCTGTTTCAAACTCAGTGCTAGAGTCAGTTTCTTTACTCACTGAGCCGCTCCTTAAACAGGTATGTTTAAAATGTATTATGCTTGTGCACTGTAAAATAAGATGGGACTTTCAAAGCCGGTATTCTGAGTGAGCCAGGGGGCTACCAAACTGTGGTGCCACTGTGTCTACTCGAGGTCCGGACTTGAATGCACACACAGATGCTGCCAGAGGTGTGAAGAACATATGGTCAGGATGGCTAGGTGAAGTACCCATGTCCTGAGATCAATGCAAGCCATTCCAGGTTGGCATTCGCCTTCCCAAACCTGGAGGCACCTAGCCCCGCGGGTGGCTTCTGCATAGCCAGTGGCTAAGGTGGCAAACTTGTGCATGCCCTTGTTTCATTCAGAAGATCCGCTTGCCCGGCTTCAGAAGACTGGCAGCCATCTGATTGGCTGATTGGAAAGTTCCCACGCTGGGATTGGTTGTAGTATTTTGTGAATTAACTCAAATACTATAAGAGAACCTGCAGCCAATCCGGATGAAAGATTCTAAGCGCCAAGACAACAGCGGCAAATTCGAAATCACCAAAAGATGCTCTGAGAGAAATACCAGAGAGCCGGCTTCAGAAATTTTAAGGTGAGGATGTAGCGGTCACAGCTGGGATTGCAAGCCGAAAAGCATACCAAGACATTTGGTACTATCTCCCGGTCAAGGGATTTCGGCAGCTCTGGAGGAGACACAGCGGTGGCGTCAGGAACTTCATGCCGATTTGACTTCCAGGACATTTCGGGCCAAGTCCTGGTCAACCTGAAGACGTTGTTTAATGGACTGTTTCACCTTGTTTTCTCTTGTACTTTGTAATCCACTGTGTGTACGTCTGTTTCTATGGAATAAATGACAATTTGTTTTACGATTTGGTTTTGCTCAGTGATATGATCCAGGTATAAAGGTGTAAATGCCTGGTGTCCCATGACAAATATTATCTATTGTTACAGTTTACAGCTCAAACTGCCTGGAATATTGGCAACAAATTATCACAATCAGGAAAGTGTTGCAAAGATCTTGCACTGCTTGGAAGTTTCGCTTGTACCTGCTATAGAAATCAATGGATGTTTTAAAACGCATAAGAAATGGCATTAAGAATTGAATGATAATATATATTTTTAAATACATTACGTATTAACTAATACTACAAAACTGATTTATTTAAAAACTCTACAATTTATCAACTTCATGGCGAATTTGGCGTTTATTCACTGGTGCAAGTATTCACGGCTTGATTTAAAAAAAAAGAAAGACTTTCGCCTAAGCACAAAAAATGGGCATCCCTGAGATATCTGGGAAATATGCTAATACCAGCAATTAGCATATTTTGCAGATATCTCAGGTGTATCCATTTTTTGTGTACAGGCGAATGTCACTTTTTTTATTTTTTAAGTCAAGCTGTGAAAATTTGTGCCTGCGAATAAATGCCATATTGGCAGTGAAGTTGGTAAAACGCACTACTGATATACATTATGAATAGTTTTTTATAGCTTATTTGGGCCAACAACATAAGTTCACAGTTGTCTCTCCACGTGTTGTTTGAGGGGATATATGCAGCACTTGGGACTCAAACTAAAGATAGTTATTGCCATTGACTACAGTAGAAGCTGATATTCCAAGTTCTAATGGGATAATGTTGTGTTATGGATATGGATGGGGATGGGGATGGGGATGGGGATGGGGATGGGGATTGGGGGGGGGGGGGGGGAGCACTAGCACTAGCACTAGCACTACTGCCTCTCTTAGCTTCAAGATATTGCTGATGCACCGACCTCTTGATTTTGGTAAATCTGCCTTGCTCTTCTCTATTTCCTAGTGCTAAAATGAAAAACAGATACATGACTCCAATATAGTTCAAGGGATCTGGTGAAAGCAAAACTGTTTTGCTGTATAATGTGACATAACTAATGTAACAAAGTTCTGACTTTATTTTTTGATGAATAATTCTGTAGGTGTTTATCGTTTGCTGAAAAAAATCCAGTAATCAACGAAAAATGGTTTACATAACATTATTTGTGGCACCACCGTTGGTGATTTCCTAGTGTCCTGATAAAGTTGATGTATGTGTGTGTATATATGACACATTTCATCTTCTGACTGAAGTCGATTAAAAAAGATAAGTTAATACTGAATGACAAAGATCAATAGTGTAAAGGTCACATTTGAAAACATTACACTGCAATAAAAACGCCTTAGAAAAGTATATTACTATACATATTGCATTTCTAAACTGAAATGCGCCTTCGTTATTCACTATTAGATAAAAGGCTTGTGAAATCATTCTCTACATTGCTTCGTATACCTTTGAACCTTAGATAATTCCCTCCTTGTTACAACCCAGTGTTCTGTAGTGTTACAGATTTTTTTTTCTTCTTTTAAAAACAAAACATATTTGAATTATGTTCTTAATGCATAACCTTTTGACAGTAGAGAAAACTCATACTGTAGCAACGTTCATAAGATATAGTTACACTTTCCAGTATAGACTCTGTAAACTGTTTACTTTATATGTAAAAGTTCTTTTTACACAAAGCTTGCAGTGCTGCAGGTGGCGAGGAGTCCATGCAAGAGATAAGGATTTGAATAAGCTACACTTACATTGTTTACCAAGTGTACCTTATCCTTTTGGTTTTAGGTTTGCGTTATTGCAACGAGTTGTGAAATATGTCAACATAATTATAGGCAAAAAGATATACAGTATTCATTAATTCCAGAATATTTTTTCTTTGCTATTCATACATATATAAAGGCTGCTAATATAAAATATTTTTAACAAATGTATCCTAGTCCTTCCTAGGATTGCCAGGTGGCTTGTCCAAAAATACTGGACACAATACTGAACCCCCACGCCCCCAGAATACATATATACACCCACGCCCCCTGAACACATATAAAAAATACCCCCCGCTCCCCGAATACATATAAAAAATACCCCCACGCTCCCGAATACATATAAAACATACCCCCACGCCCCCAATACATATACAAAATACCCCCACGCCCACGAATACATATACTGTACAAAATACCCCCACGCCCACGAATACATATACTGTACAAAATACCCCCACGCCCCCTGAATACATATACAAAATACCCCCACGCCACCCGAATACATATAAAAAAATACCCCCACCCCCTTAAAACATTTTAAAAATACCCCCATGTTCCCGAATACATATAAAATATACCCCCAGCTCCCCACATCAACATCATCTCTGCTCATCTTGGCCCCCCATCATCACCACAGCTCATCCTGGCCCCCCATTACCTCACCTCATCCTTGCCCACCAAATTGTGTCCTTACCTTATTTCCAGGAAGGACGCAGACTTCTTTGGGCCACCAGGGTGTGGGCTCCGCCCCCGCTGTCCTCTGATTTGCTGTCCGCTCCTCCAATCAGGGACAGGCAACACGGACACGCACGAGTGCTCTTTACTTTGCCCGGCCACCGTCCGCGGCCAGCCCCGCCCGCCTCCAGTCTCAGTATCAGGCCAGCACTTCCAGCCGCGCCTGCCGTCATGCCACCCTCACGCTTGCGCTGCCAGCCCTCCGCCACGCTTGCGCTGCCAGCCCTCCGCCACCACAAAAATTGTAATACCGGACACATAGGAAATTGGACGTGCTTTCTAGATAATTTTGATAGAAGTGGTAAGGAAGGGAAAGCCTTGTAGGAAATAAGCTTGTAAGTTCTACATTTAACAAAGCTACTGAGCAATCATTACAGATTGTATACTGTTTGAGTGCTTTCACTTACTTGTAAATACAACAAACCTTGCTCATTAGTATTGGGGATTTGGTAAAATTATATTTATTTGGGAAATTGGGAAGCTACAGTATGTAATAAAGAAGTCCAGTGGCCTTTTTGCCATAAAATTCATACTAGGACCAAGATCGGCTAGCTCTTTAAGTGCTGGAGGGGCCAAAATACCAGAGTGCCACTGCCCATCCGGCAAATCATGACCCTGTGTATGCAAGAAGAGGATCCCCCTGTTCCACTTTGATCGCGTCTCTTGCTCCTATGTAAAACAAGCAATAATAGTAATGTCCACTGAATATTACAAGGGCTTCCATAGGGCCACCCCTCATGATGTTCAGTGAGTCACTAGTTCACCAAAGTGGTTAGAATGTGCAACATTTTAACATACCTGGAGGTGTACTTTGGATCAGCCCCCTTATGTAATGTGTCCTAGGGTATGCTTTTTAATGTTGCGTTTAAGATAGGCATCATTTTGGAACATGGTTAACAAAGGAGTGAAGAAGGAGGAACCTAGGACACATATTACAAAATACAATACAGTATAACTCATTTGAAAGCTGGGCATGTAATTGTTTTTTTTTGCATCAAAAAATTCTACCAAGTCTGAATTGGTGTTTACCAACTTGCTAAAAATATAAGGTACTAGATGAACATATTTCTTATATTATTAGATCGCCTTTTTCTTTTTTTTTTTCTACAGACTAATACAAATGTACTCATTGTAATCACTGATAAATGTATATATTTTTTAAATATTCAAGAACAATTTATTTTTTAATAATTTAGCATATCAAAATGACAGAATTTTATATACATGGAAGCTTTAAAAATTTAGTCTTGTTCCCAAATATCATTGCTACAGTCTTGTCAATGTTTAAAAGCTGTTTGTTTTGGGAATTCCAGTTTTCGAGTCTCAGTTTTCGAGTCTCAGTTTTCGATTCTCAGTCTGAGTAGGTCAGTGAGTAAAGACTGGTTCAATTCCCGGTGTCGGCTCCTTGTGACCTTGGGCAAGTCACTTTACCTCCCTGTGCCACAGGCACCAAAAACATAGATTGGAAGCTCTACGGGGCAGGGACCTGTGCCTGCAAAATGTCTCTGTAAAGCACTGCGTACAATTAGCAGCGCTATGCAAGAACATGCTATTATTATTATTAATATTATTAAACACTGACAAGACTGTAACAATGACCATGCTATTATTATTATTATTATTATTAATATTTTTAAACACTGACAAGACTGTAACTGGGACCAAGACTAAATTTTTAAAACTTCCAGTGACTTAGCTCCAGATCAGAACCAATGCTAACATCACCCTAACTCCTGTTACTAGTTTTAAATAACTGGGCATATGGTTTGACTCCCACTTAACATTTGGGATGCACATTGATACCCTGACATCCAAAACCTACTGTATGCCAAACTAGGTGTACTTTACAGGAAGAAATCCTCCCTAAGTCTGCTGGTCAGAAAGTGTATCGCACAGCAGATGCTAGTGCCAATTATCGACTATGGAGACATAGTATATGGCTCGGCACCCCAAACCCACCTTAGCAAACTTGACACCCTCTACAATTCAATATGCCGTTTTGTTCTCCAATGCAACTACAACACACATCACTGCGAAATGGTCAAAGAACTAGATTGGTCATCACTTGAGTCTAGGCGCAAAGTTCACCTTTCCTGTCTTGCCTTAAAATACTTTCTGGGCAAGCTACCCATCTATCTGAACAAGCGCCTCACCCCTACCACATGCAGCACTTATCATCTGAGATCAGACTCAAAAAGACTGTTCATTGTCCCAAGGCTCAACAAAGTATCTCTCCGCTCCTCCTTCTCTTACCGTGCACACCAAAACTGGAACAATCTACCGGAGACTCTCACAGCCACCACCAGGCTAAGTTCTTTCAAAACTAAAGCTGTCTCACATTTTAATCTGGTCTGTAACTGTTACATACGCCTATAATATATATTATCTCTAACTGTGCATGCAATGTCTTGTATATAATGTATACCCTGTTCACTTATGTAACTGTATTTGTAACCATGTATTATTTGTCTTAACTTTATGCCCAGGACATACTTGAAAACGAGAGGTAACTCTCAATGTATTACTTCCTGGTAAAATATTTGATAAATAAATACATACAGGTTTTTTTGTAAGTACTTCATATGTCTATACATTGCATATACACTGCATGTGTAACATTAGGCAGATGCTTATAGAGATCAGTGACTGCAAATCTAAGCAGGAGCATTAAAAATATGGCTGCTGTTGCTTTGAAAAACTGGATAAAAGCATTCATCTTCCATTTTTCTATAGCATTTAAATTATAGTACAATTTAGAAAATTACATTAATTTACTTACAAATAGTTATTTGTATCTCAATAATATCAGTGCTTTGATTCCCCATAAAATGTTTGTTTTCTGAATGCTACAACAAAAATGATCGCTCTTATGCATTTCAAAGTATGCTCAAAGCGTGATTTATTATGAAAGATGCAGCTGTAAACATACTCCCGTCACTACAGTATCTACAAGTGGATGTATCTTGGTTTAAAGTTGCCATAGCAACTTATAAGAACCTGAAGCAACAATGCAAGATGATCTAATCATACCCCTGTATTCAGCCTTGAGCTTCAAACACGAGATGTACTTTATTTTTTATTTGAACAAATCACCTGATGGTAATTTAAAGCAGCAATCCATCAAAGATTACAATAACTTAAATCATATCATAAAATGCGCTAGTAATGTACGCTTGTACAGTATGAGTCAGTGCATTCTCTCCGGTTCCAAGTCTAGACTAGAGGCCATGTTTTATTTCAAATACATTGGCGGAAGTAGGGCAATACAACACAAGAAAAAAAGTGCGTAACCACTGCAAAATGAGGGTCAGTGCAAGAAGGAAAACTCTAAAGGAAAGAAGAAAAAGTGTACAATTTCAATCAAATAAACTGAAGAAAAAGTCACTTAAGGGTAAAAGAACGTAACTTTATTTCATATAGCACTTTCTCCCAATTGGACTCAAAGTGCTTCACAATTTCAAAATAGTATACGGTAAGCAGCATTGTATATAGGACTTTTACAGACACAGACCCTGCCCAGAGGAGCTTACAATCTATTTTCTGGTGCCTGAGGCACTGGGAGATAAAGTGACTTGGACCACGGCACAAAGAGCCGACACAGGCATTTGAACCAGACTCTTCTGCTTCAATCACTGTCATTGTTTTCAGAGTCGGTGCCTTTACACACTGCTCCACTCCTTCAGAGTATGTTTTATTTTTATTTAATTTTTTAAGGTAAAGAGTATTATATATGTGATCACACACGACACCTTTTTTTTAAGTTCCCAGCAAACATCAAAGCCCATTCCTCTCCTGTTACCATGCTTATCCCAGTTGTAAATTTGTGAGTGTTATTAATCCCATGAAACGCTCTTTCTGTAAAAAAAAATGTACTACACTATTGGTGTTTCTCTCTTTTTTTTTTTTTTCTCTTGTTCCATTTCTGTCCAAACATGATCAAGGAGAATCTGGATGTACTGTATGCTCTGGGATGCAATTTAATATCTACAGTCCCAGCTATACCTTGCTTCATTTTTAGGCAATTCATGTGAGTGTATTTCCTCTCTCCAATTTGTTTTAACATTTTTTAAACATAACGATTAGTCACTATTCATACAGTAAGAAATAGTTCTTGATGTTGACTAGTTGATGCAGTGTAAGTAATTTGCTGTTTGCCAACAACGTATCTCAGCAAGAACTCAATCAAATTGGTGAGCAATGAGGAGACATACAGTAGTTAGTTCCAAAGAGACAACAACTACTGTACAGTATGTTTGCAACCTTTGTAAAATATCATTTTTTGCACTTTTATGGTGCCAGTGTTAAATACAGTACAATCACTAATCCTGGTCAAAAAATGTTAGAAATTAGTCTTTTCCTTTCAACTTACTATTGCACAACTTCATTGTGCAGTTTACTGTACATTATTTTAATCTTCGAGAGAAAAAGTGTTATGTAAGCACATTAATTCTAGCTTTCAACAGACCTCTTAGAATTATTGCAAAAATCATTTATCAGTTACAGCACAATCAAATAAAGATGTATGTTGCAAGTTGCCAGATATTTATGATGGTGTCATTTCATGTGTGACTTTTGGCCCCAAGTTTGAATTTTAAAGCTGTGTTTGTTTTTTTTTTTCTCCCAAGCAATGTACAGTATACCAATTCAGCTTTGAACCCCTAAAGTCTACAATCTAATTCCAGTAGCAGACCAAGATAACAAAAATTGTCTTTGGTTTATATGCCCTAATCTCCCTTCTTTTAAATTTTTTTTTTGGAAACCCTGATGAAGAAACGGTTATCTTTTCGAAACGCGTTGGACTAGTGCCTAAGTACCAGTACTCCGAGTTAGCTCCATACTGCCACTCCATTATCCGGTTGGTGGTGAGCGATCGGGTGTTTGCGGCGTCTGTGTCACGGTCGAGTGACGTCATCCTGATACCGACGGAGGGGCAGCAGGACGTGTCTGAAGGAGTGCCTAACGCCAACACACATCCCTCCTGAGAAGGATTGGGACAGCAATACCCACTGACGAGACGCCCTTCTGGGATCCAAGCTTTGGGGGAGCACACGCTGACACGTCACCGCAGATGTCCTTCCTGCACATGGTGCTTTGGTAAAAATGACCTGACATGCTGTTTTGATGACTGTCTGATGTACGCAGAATACTCACCTTCATTGTTTATGCACAATATGTTTCAATTTAACACTATGAGCGTTGTGCGCTGTCTTCTTGTATTTTCTCTCTTATAGTTCTGTGGGTGTTCAAGCCAACCTCCTCCCACGGCTACAGACGCTCTCCCAAATTATCAGTATATTCTTTTGCTATTTACATCAATTTCACTTGGTTGGTGTATTCTAAATAGATCGTAGTAGCGCACTTACCCACCTCCTGTTCACTATATGTTAATAGATTACCTATTTATATGGAGCTGCAAATGCATGTATTTTGTAGTATTATAACTTTTCAGTGACAACACATGCCTATTTTGCCTCTCTTTAAAGCAAAATTAATGTACGGTCACTGTGTTTGATTCCTATCTTTGTGTTCATTAATGGCCATTTTTGTTTCTGAATCAATACAATACTCTTTGGTGATACCAAAGGACAGATGTAATAGGGTTGTCTCAAAGCATTTTTCAATTAAAGCTAAGCCAGATGTCGCCCCTGGCATAAGCTGCCTTGCTTGCTATTAGCCTGATATAAATAAACAGTGTGCCCCCAAGTGCCAATAAAGGAAATACAAGGAAATGCAATTTAATAGTTATAAAATCAAATAAGGCTCCGGCTACAATTAATTATTTCTTAGTTTTAATAAAGTATTCTTAAATGTTAGAAGATGCTATATGTTAAAACAGTTTCTACATTTTAACAAACGGGTTACAAAAAAGACTGACTTTTTAAGTACTATAGTATACACTATATACTGTATGTACTGTAGCTGTGATAAATTATGGGATATTGTGCTTCAGCTTGCTCTTTAATTAATGTACAGAAACACAGGCATTTTTGTTTGTTTTTAAGGATTTGTTGCCAGCACTGAATAGGGTAAGGTTAGCTGAATGTCTACATTTCAGTGAAACACCCTTATACGTTGCTATAACATATATATTTTTATTTCTTATCTGATAGTTGATTGAAGTGCTTTTTAATATATAGAGTATCAATACAACATTACGGGATCACCCTCATTTATGTGATACCTTTACAGAAGGAGAATTTTGAAGGTAATCCTCTTAACATTTATGTATGCCGTGAAGGAATGAGAAATACATAGGGCTCCACTCCAGGTCACGACATGCATTCAGGGCCACCAACAGGAAGGAAAAGATGGGACACCAGGTAGGGGCGCAGCTGGCGGACTTCACCATTTTGCTAATCGAGGAAGGCCGCGAAAGTTATAATTTAACTTTCTGCGACGTCGCAGGCGACCTGGCCATTGATTGATTTCAGAGGCTGTCACGTGGCGACAGCCTCTGAAAAATCAAATGTTATCGGCTTCCAAATTTTTGGTCGCCGCCGTCGCTGCCATGGCGCTGCGCTTACTATAAGTGGGTGAAAAATAAGGAAATAAACAGTGCGCAGCTAATATAACGTGACGTTATGGAGTGAAATAAGTGAAGTGTATAAATTATACAACTTATCCTAGAATGGAGCGTCTGCAGCTGTGATGAAGGGGGGGCTCAGGGACCCCCTGGAGCTAACAGATAAATACAAAAAAGACACAGCGCACAACGCTCATAGTGCATTAAAAAATATTATTCACATAAACAATAACAAGGGTGAGTATTGTGCGTACATCAATTGCATTAAAATCAAGCAGTTTCGGGATATGTTACCCAACGCCTCCTGGAACCGGATCAGGTGTCTTTACAGGGGTAAGGATGTTGTCCTCGGTGGTGCAGGGTCCTATTGTAGTAGTTGCACAGCCTCCGCTGGTCCTTGCTCCCCGGAGCACGAGTGGACCGGGAGCTGCTGATCCCTGCAGTACTTCAATGAGTCAGATCTGGGCATCAGCTGGGCGCTAGCATTCTCCTCCGCGTGGTGCGCTTCCGGTTTGGTGACGTCACCGCGGGGATTTCGGCGCCGTCAGGACACGATCGGATCGCGCAATAAAGTGCTGGTCAAGAGCTAGAACACTCGTCACGTTGTCCTACGCGTTTCGAAACGAAATGTTTCTTCATCAGGGACTGAAATTAGGTAGATTCAAGTGAAATCTAAATACCCCACGATCGAGTCTCATTGGCTCTGCTATCAGTTCTATTGTCCAATGGGAAGGTAGCTGGGGCGGGGTTAAAGACCCGATTAGCATACATCACTAGCAGGGTTTAACAAATGCAAAAAAACTTCAACAAACTTTATTAACACAAGCATTGTTAACCATGACGCGATTGATGTGCTAAAACAAAGAAAAAAATGTTAAAACATGGCAAAGGTGCAAAATATCTGATTGTACATTATGCCCTATGGACCTGGATGACTTGGTTAATGGATAAGTGATATAAAAGAAGCATGAGAAATTGTTCAGCATGGGCTAAAACACATACAGCAGCAGATAAAAATGAAGAGTATTAAAATTAACTCAAGATACCATAAATTAATAAAAGGGCATGAGATGATTTAAAAACTACTTAATAAAGTCGAAAGTGTTATATAATAATTAATACAGAGACCAAATATCTATGTCCTCATTTAAACCTCCTGGATGCAAGGTGTTTAGTTTGTGTATCCAGAAGGTTTCTTGCCTGGAGAGTTCCTTAACCCTATCCCCCCCTCTCCTGTTTTTAGGGATATGTTTGATACCCCTAAACTGGAGGGTTGAGGGATCACTATTGTGACACATTGCATAGTGTTTCGAGAGGCTATGTTTCATAAAACCCAGTTTAATATTCCGCAGGTGTTCTAAAATGCGTACTTTTAAAGCACGCTTTGTGCGTCCCACATAGGAAAGGCCACAAGGACATTCTATTAAATATACTACATGGTCAGTATTGCAAAGAATGAAATCATTAATATTAATAATATCACCATTAGGACATTTAAAAGTTTTTTTGTCAGGATGCATAAATTTACAAACAGAGCACTTGCCACATTTGAAATTTCCGGTAGGTTTAGTACTCAGCCAATTTCTCTCCCCACTACGTTGTTCTTTTAATTTAATATCGCTGGGGGATAGCATGTTCTTTAAGTTTTTGGCCTTTCGGTAGATAAATTTTGGAAATTTCGAAAGGTGGGTGCCCAGAAGTGGGTCATTAGAAAGAATTGGCCAGTGTTTTTTTATGATTTTTTCTATCCTGCCTGTCATGGAATTAAAATTTGTAATGAAAGATACATTGCACTTGTCCTCAGTTTGGGATTTTTTATATAATTTACTTTTTTCTTTAGTTAACAGCATCGATTTCCTCTCTATTTTTCTTATTTTCTCTAAGTCCCCATTTAATTTTTCTAGATGGTATCCCCTCTCTAAGAATCTTGATGTTAATTTTTTAGCCTGATCCTCAAAATCTCCCACTGTACTGCAATTTTTCTTCAATCTGTAATATTGGCCACTGGGGATATTCGATATCCACGTTTTTTTGTGGTTACTTGTGGCCATAAGGAGGTTGTTTGAATCAACCTCCTTAAAATGGGTCTTTGTTACCACAGTCCCATCAGGTGATGCCTTCAGATTGAGATCCAAGAAATGTATTTCATTTTCATGTTGTACATGGGTAAAGGTCAGATTCCTGTCATTATTATTTAGGTACTGTAAGAAAAGATCGATTGAACACTGGTCGCCATCCCAAATACATAGGATATCATCTATGAATCTACGCCACAAAATGATATTCGGTTTGTAAGGGTTTTTATTATTATAGATATAGTCCTCCTCCCATTTTCCCATGTACAGGTTTGCGAAACTGGGGGCAAATCTTGTGCCCATCGCAGTTCCGCAAACCTGCAAGAAGAAATCATCAAGAAACATAAAATAATTATGCCTCAAGATAAAATCTATTGATTGTAGGACAAATTGGCTATTTAAGGAATGCAGGGTGGTGTCATTCAATAAAAAAGATTGAACTGCATTTAAACCTTCTGCGTGTGGGATGTTCGTGTATAGGGCCTGCACATCGCAGGTTAGCCATCTATAAGAATCCTTCCACACGACTCCTTCCATCAGATTCAACACTGATGTTGAATCTCTCAAATGAGAGGGGAGTTTTGCCACATGTGGTTGGAGGAAAAAATCCACATATTGGGAAAGGTTGGATGTTAAACTATCTATTCCCGATATAATCGGTCTACCTGGCGGGTTCGTTAAACTCTTGTGGGTTTTTGGGAGATGATAGAAGATCGCAGTCTTTGGGCAACTACAGTGCAAAAAATCATATTCTCTTTTTACGAGGACATTCTTTATTAGGGCGTCATCTAGGAGTTTTTTCAAAAGGGCTAAGAATTATTTTGTGGGGTCCCTCATAAGCCTTTTGTAGGAGGTGGTGTCGTTTAGGAGTCTGAGGGCTTCACCTTCATAGTCCTTCCTATCTTGTAACACAACACCACCCCCCTTGTCAGCCTGCCTAATAATTAGGTTTTTATTTTCTTTGAGGAATTTAAGTGCTAGTGCTTCAATCTTATTTAGATTATATTTAAAATCATTATTTTTAGCATCATTAGTTAAAAGATTAAAATCTTTGTTGACCATGTTAAAAAACGTATCTATATGGTGGCCTTTAGAATGTGCTGGGTAGAAAGTTGACTTCCCCCTAAAGTGGGTATGTGTGCAGGTTAAATCTCCTTCTCCGGTCTCAGTCTGAGTGGGATCTACATTACTTGTTTCAGCTATTGCTTTTTGTGAAATGTTTTCTGTGTCAGATTTAATAAAGTGTCTCTTCAGAGTGAGATTTCTTACAAACTTCTGAAGGTCTGAATACAGCTGAAAACCACTTGGACCACAAGACCGGGAGAAAGTGAGACCTCTGTCTAAAACTTTTTTCTGGTCATTTGTCAGAATAACAGTAGACAGATTGAAAATCCCATTAGAGTGTATAGTTTTTACGGCATTTCGCAGTCTCTTTTCTTTAAGTCTGGCCCCCCCTCTTGTTCCCCGCCTGACAAGACCCTTTTCCTTCTTTCTTTTACCTCTGGTTTGTGTACTCCGCCCGTAGTCTCCCCCTTTTTCTGGGGATCTATGTGTCTGTTTTTGACGGAGTCTAAAAAACCAGAGGGTGAGGGATGGGCTGGTGATCTCTGTCTGGGGCTTGGTTTAAAAACTCTTTGATTAAAATTCGACTCATACCTAACAAATTCTCTTTGCCCATATTTAAAATTTGGAATGTAGTTCTTTCCCTTATAATTGGGGTTCCTAAAGTGGCCCTCTTGTATATGTTGACGGGGATACCCATTGCTTGGGTTATAACCCCTCCTATCCTCATAGGATTGGTTATCCCTGCCCCTCTCATTCCAGTTTTCCCAACCTCTTTGGTTAGGAATAGGTGTAAAATTTCTATGCTGCTCATTGTTTCTAGTTTGGGATTGGGAAGAGTCCCTTTTTTCCCCACTTTTCTGGTTTACTTTTACAGACCTACTTCTTTCTGGGTCTTTAGCCCAATTTCTTTGCCTATTGTTATCGTAGTCGGCCTTGTCGCTGAAAAATTTTTCATGCTTCTTCTTTATAATTTCTTCCTCCGCATGTTCAAGTTTCATGCGGAGGTCGTGCTCCAGCTCCGAGCAGTCATATTCGACCACCAGGGGCTCAAGCACTTTAATGACATCAGAAATCTCCTTATCCATCATTTTTAGCGTTTTCGTTCTCTCGTAAATAATAAGCTTCATTAGTGATATGGAGCAGTCATCCAAGATCCTGTTCCACTCTTTTAAAAAATGCTCATTCTCCTTACCGAAGGTGGGTGATTTACGAAAACGTAGGCCCCTAGGGACCCTATCACACTCCACATACTTCTGAATAGTTCTTTTTTCAAGATGTATTTTTACTTCGGTAAGGAGTAATTGCTCTAAAATTTTAAAATTCTTTTCAATAGACCCCTTAATGTTTCCTTCGCTTGGAACTGCAATATTTTCCTCACTAAATAGTGAGTCACATACAGCAGCAGATAAAAATGAAGAGTATTAAAATTAACTCAAGATACCATAAATTAATAAAAGGGCATGAGATGATTTAAAAACTACTTAATAAAGTCGAAAGTGTTATATAATAATTAATACAGAGACCAAATATCTATGTCCTCATTTAAACCTCCTGGATGCAAGGTGTTTAGTTTGTGTATCCAGTAGGTTTCGACTTTATTAAGTAGTTTTTAAATCATCTCATGCCCTTTTATTAATTTATGGTATCTTGAGTTAATTTTAATACTCTTCATTTTTATCTGCTGCTGTATGTGTTTTAGCCCATGCTGAACAATTTCTCATGCTTCTTTTATATCACTTATCCATTAACCAAGTCATCCAGGTCCATAGGGCATAATGTACAATCAGATATTTTGCACCTTTGCCATGTTTTAACATTTTTTTCTTTGTTTTAGCACATCAATCGCGTCATGGTTAACAATGCTTGTGTTAATAAAGTTTGTTGAAGTTTTTTTGCATTTGTTAAACCCTGCTAGTGATGTATGCTAATCGGGTCTTTAACCCCGCCCCAGCTACCTTCCCATTGGACAATAGAACTGATAGCAGAGCCAATGAGACTCGATCGTGGGGTATTTAGATTTCACTTGAATCCACCTAATTTCAGTCCCTGATGAAGAAACATTTCGTTTCGAAACGCGTAGGACAACGTGACGAGTGTTCTAGCTCTTGACCAGCACTTTATTGCGCGATCCGATCGTGTCCTGACGGCGCCGAAATCCCCGCGGTGACGTCACCAAACCGGAAGCGCCCCACGCGGAGGAGAATGCTAGCGCCCAGCTGATGCCCAGATCTGACTCATTGAAGTACTGCAGGGATCAGCAGCTCCCGGTCCACTCGTGCTCTGGGGAGCAAGGACCAGCGGAGGCTGTGCAACTACTACAATAGGACCCTGCACCACCGAGGACAACATCCTTACCCCTGTAAAGACACCTGATCCGGTTCCAGGAGGCGTTGGGTAACATATCCCGAAACTGCTTGATTTTAATGCAATTGATGTACGCACAATACTCACCCTTGTTATTGTTTATGTGAATAATATTTTTTAATGCACTATGAGCGTTGTGCGCTGTGTCTTTTTTGTGCTTACTATAAGTGCTTGCAACGGCGACAATGCTTTTGTTATTAGGCGACGTCGCCGGCACTACAAGCACAGCCTAAGCCAGGTTTGCTGAGGTCCTCTTCCTGAATGTTGGGAAAGCCACCCTAGTACTCCCAAGTCAGGGGCTGACAGGCACATTTTGCCTGTGGAGCAAGCCCCACCACCTGGACCAAGAATCAGGTGACCAACACATTAAACCCAGATGCACGCAACATACACACTATACAATAAGCAAACTCTATACACATACAAACGCACAATAAATACGCACAACAGATACCTATGTACTCACATCAGATACACAAAGGGCTGCCGACAAGGGGAGAGCCCGGACAAGGCCAGTGGCTGCAGGGGGCCCAGCCGGCGCTGGAACTTCTGAGTCCAGCTGCCAGGTGGCCGGGCCTCTGGTTGCTGCCTTGTCAAACGCCGGGCCTCTCTCTCCAACTGGTGTGCACCAGAAGCTGAGCCTGACTTCTGGGTGCACTGGTTGGAGAGAGGGAGAGGCACAGCGTGGTACAAGGCAGCAGCTGAGGAGAGCCGAGGCCTGTCGGTGGCAACCAGAGTCCGGATCCAGCTGCTGAGTCTCTTCAGCTGCTGCCTCTCTCTCTCTCAATCTGAGTGCGCCTGTAAGTCAGGCTCAGCTTCTGGAAGAGAGGCCCACTGTGGGATGAGGTAGCAGCAGCAGAGTGAAACCAGACAGCAGCAACCAGAGGAAAATGGTAGGTGTATTTGTGGTGGGTGGTAAGTGTATGTGTAGGGGGTGCTAAGTGTATTTGTGAGGGGTGTTGTATATTTGGGTGGCGGGGCTGGTAAGTGCATGTTGGGGGTAGTAACTGTATTTGTGGGGGGTGGTAAGTGTATTTGTGGGGGTGGGGGGTTGCCAAGTGTGTGTGAGGTGTGTTGGTAAGTGCATTTGTTGGGGGGTGGTAAGTGTATTTGTGATGGGGGAAATTGTATTTGGGATGATGTGTGTGTGTGTATCTGGTGTAAGGGTTTGCATCTGAGGATGTGTGTAGTATGTCTGTAACTGAAGGGGTGTTGTGGTGTACTTATTTAGGAGAGTCGTTTAGTATTGGGAGCGCATATTGTGTGTTTAATGTGGGGGAGGTTGTGTGGGGCGGGGAATTGTATGGGTATTGGGGGGAAGTGTGTGTGTGTGTGTGGCCATGGGAGGAAGGTGAAATACGTGTGAGAAGGGACGGCGTTGAGTGAGAGGGGCTAATTGAGTGATAGCAGAGGGGGAGAGAGAGAAGAAAGGTGATTAGAGAGAGGGGGAGAGAGTGGGAGGGAAGAGCGAGAGACAAAGGGAGCGAAATACAAGTGTGAAAGGTGAGGGCTCGCAAGGCCGTGACATGGGTGGCGGCCTGGGCGAAGCTCTAGTCATAGGCCCCAGGAAATCTGTCTGCAGCCCTGGATACACAACACACACACACCAGATGTGCACAGCATGCATGAAGAAACACACGAGTATGTCCATATTAAACATATCATACATGCATCGTGTACCACGCACACTATGCATGTATTATATAATTATACTTGTAACCCTACTACCCCTCACCCCCTCTTCCCCTCTGGGAGATCTTGCCTAGCTACAGGTCCGTGTGGTGCTGGTTACCTGTGAGGGTCCAGGAAAGATGAGCTTCTGCGATGTTGTGGGAACAGGACAGGCTTTAGGTGATCCTCAGATTCTCTTCATTGGTGACAGCGCCTCTAGTCACAGTAGGCTCCAGCAGAGTTGGAGGCAGTCCCCACCATGACAGTCTTTTCTCTTATACTTCTGCCCAATAGACTGCTACTTAGTCAGAAGTACTGTATATATAAAAGCGATCTTTATTGGTGCAGCCACTGCAGGTGGTATCACAGTGTTTGCATCATAGTGGAGAATGGGTTCCAGACTTCTGGATTGTGCTGGCCAGCAGGTAGCCTTGGGCTCTGCACAGATATTGGGTTTAATCTGCAACAGGAGGGGCTGAGCTCCTCTCTTCCGCGGCTGGGAAGAACCAACTGACTCTATAATTTGGAATACATCCTACCTAATGCAGAAAGGGGAGGGCACAGGGTCTGCACTATGATTGGCTGCAACACAGACCCAGTGTCACCTCCTCTCCTGCCACTCAGGGAGGCTGCATGAGGGAGGGTAAACCGCACAGGGTAGCCTGTCACTGCCTGTACTGTAGCTACTAGGGCTTACGTGACAGGAGGGCAGAAAGATAGTCTTGACCAGCCATGGCTATATACTGTACGTGTACACACAAAAACATAAATACAGCATACGGTATACCTACAGATGTAACACTTTATTGCACCAGCTGGTGCATTAGAGTGGATGCGATAACATGTTTTAGTCATGCTGCAACACACATATATATATATACAGAAAATAGCCGTGTTAGTCCAGTTGCGATAGTGCAGAATAAATGAGTTCTTCAGTATTAGGTGATACCTTTTTTATTGGACTAACAATTTATGTCATAGGACAAGCTTTCGAGAGTTATCCTCTCTTCTTCAGGTCAAGCAATACTGACATACAAAGGATTCAATGGCTAAAACAGTGTAGAGAGAGGGAAAAAACAGATATTTACTGTAGATAAGGTGGGGTGTTAAAAGTGTTTGAAGCCAGGGGACAGTATCAAAGAAAGGTGGGGAGGGGAAGGGATGCTGGGGGGGGAGAGAAAGTGTGGATAAGAATTGAGGCAAGCAGGATAATTACAAACAATTTTGATAGGGTGTGAGAAAACCCATGTCCGTATTAAGTCCTTTGGTTTTGGTGTCAAAGAGTCTTATTCTGAGTTCAAATGTTTTCTGTTCTTGGGTGCTTTTAAACATTCCATTGAGGATTTTGATTTTGAAATCATTTATGGAATGATCTGGTTGTGAGAAGTGATGTCCCACAGGTGAGCAGTATCTTCCTTCTTCGTGATGGAGTATAGAGTGTCTGTGCATATTCATTCTTCCTTGTAGATTTTGGCTGGTTTCCCCAATGTAGCAACCTTGGTCACATTTGTTGCACTGAATCATATACACTATATTGCTGGATGTGCAGCTGTATGTATATATACCACAATTATTAAGGTTATGGTGGGTAAAAAAAAGTGACAAAAACCCTCCACAGTAATGCATATAGCAACTGTAAATATTACTGTATGTTCATTTGCATGTCTTAGACAGGTCTGCAACCCTGTCTTTACCCATTATCACCCAGCACACAGTGTTTCCACTGCAGCAAGGGATTCTGGGAAATGACATGCAAATGGCCACTCTGTGCCACCTTTTGTCTCAAGCTCGTAAGCATAGCCAGCAACCAACCTCACACTGATGATACCCATCAAGGTTGAAACATGTCTGTGAGTGGGTTTACTGGCTTTGCATCTCATCCCAGCCTCTGTCTAAAAACTGTGTTTAAAGCAGTATGCATTGGCTTGAGGATTTGCTTGTGTAATACGAGCTTGAGACAAAAGGTGGCACAGTGTGCTCATTTGCATGTCATTTCCCAGAATACCTTGCTGCAGTGGAAACACTGTGTGCTGGGTGATAATGGGTAAAGACAGGGTTGCAGACCTGTCTAAGACATGCAAATGAACATACAGTAATATTTACAGTTGATATATATATATATATATATATATATAACAAAAAGACAGCGTGGCTCCCATAGTATAATACTGTAATAGATGGTTTATTGATAAATGCTGCTAGATTACGGACACTTACAATAGATAAAAAGGTAATAAGCAATGGTTAAAACGATCTTGGCACATCACCCGTTAATCCATCCGTGTGCCGATCCACGTGCAGCTGGTCTGATAGACTCCCGTTGCGGACGCCAGGAATGTGCGCGCGCACTCAGTCTCTTCCTGGTATTCAAGTCTCGCGATAGCTAGTAACCGGGTAGTAGCACAGGATCCAGGCACAATTCAATAGGCACACTGTGCACTACTCAAATAGAGGAATGGAACGGAATGGCGCCAGAATGATAGCAAATGTACTTCTAATATTTCTGATGTTTAAAATTCAATATTGACTCTTTCCCTACGCGTTTCGTCGCTGCATGCGACTTCCTCAGGGGCAACACTAAACTGCTAAAGAACCACATATATAGCCAAATACTTGATAAGATGCTTGAGGCACATGGGTATTAATTAAATAATTAACTTCTTGGGGCTGGGTGGGGGGAAAAACATGGAAAAAACATAAGGTTAAGAAAAAAGATACAAATACATGGAAAATACATAAAGAATAAATGAAATGTAAATATGAAAAAATATATATATATAAAACATACTATATGATGATAAAAAATGTACAAATTATACATAAAGAATAATTGTTTAAAATATGATAATAATTAAAAACATTCTATACAAAAGATAAAATATGCATCTATACAATAAATGGTACATACAGTATATGCTGTAGTAATTGACATAAAATAGTATCCACACGATAATGTAAATATGTTGTTAGGGCCTTTCAAATATAACCTAATGTACATTCAAGACAGCGTACAGTAAACCTTTAACAAACAATATTTCACATGTCGTGCAGTTAGCAACTGCAAGGAATAAGGAGATAAATAAAAAGCATATTTGAACGTATATCAAACCATCTAGAATATCTGTAAATACCTAGAAAACCTATTAGTCATATATAAAGATACACATAAGTAACATAATAAACCGCAATCTTTATATATTTTTATCATTTATAACTATACACACGAATATGCAGTCATTGTGGGGGGTGTTATAGATGGGAAATGAATTGCAACAAAAATGACTTGAAAAATGGACCAATGACATTTAAAAATATATATATATCTAAATAGTAATATAAGATGTCATTTTGAGCTCTTTGCATAAACAGAGGAATACTTGAAAATGTCAATTTGAGCTCTTTACATAGACAAAAGATGCAGTCAACAACATACTCTTTTATCCAGCCTTCCTAGTTAGCGCAGCAGTTATTTTTTTCTTTTTATCTAATCCCCTAATCTTTACTGCAGCAGCTCCTATTGGAATATCTGGATATTTTAGACAGTGAAAAATTAATTTGTTATATTTTGTATTTTATATTGCTATATTATTGTGTATTGAATTATCTGTATCAATATGATGAAATCATGTTAGGAGAGGCTGGCTAGACGTCAGGCCTATGCCAACCAGTGTGATAATGACATTACTATTACACCTAATGATAATAATATTGATCTTAAGACACATTTCAGTAGATTAGAGAAACTCTCTAAAGAAGAAATGACTCATTGGTGGGATTCATTCTCTTTAAATAAATATCTTGAAAAAAAGCAAATACCTAGAGGTCTTCGGATTTCAAAGAAACCCACCTTTGAAACAAATACTGAGTTTACTATCGATTGGAATTGTGCATTTGAAACATGTTCTTTTAAACTCATTCAACTACTTATCAACTACAGAGAGGATAAACTTAAATATATTGAGGAGGAGATTAAGAGTATTCAGAATGTATTGAAACCATTTGAAGATTTACCAGAGTTCTTGACAATAGATGATGTAGTCAACAAGCGAGTACTATCCATTGAAAAAGAGATTATTAATAGGAAAAACATCAAATCACTCAGGGATGAGAAAGATTATGCTAATGGTAGGGTTACCAATTGGAGGAAAAACCCCAGGAGATTTCCCTCGCGAGGGAGGGATTCTAAGAATTACAAAAAAGGAGCTGATCCTATTCCCAAAGTTGGCACCAATTCTAAAACCATTGATTCAAAGTCTAAACATGCATTTAGTAGAGAACAACGGCTCTATTCATCCACAGTCCTAGTCAAGACTGGGGAGGAAAAGAGTCGTGGGATACATGAGGATACTAATGAATATACTAATTTAATACATGTGTGCCCCACTGAGAATAGGTCTTCACCACTCCAACTTGATGAATCTATCACATTTGATCATGATGAATTTATTCAGGGTGATGATAAGAGAGTTACTAGACCCAAAGTATTGAATAGTGATGGTAGTAAGATCCCACAACACATAACTGAAGGGGAGCCTGTCATTGCTTCTTGTTCCTCGGCTTCTGCTTCTTCTTTTTTAGACCAGGTCCAAAGTGAGGGTGTGCAAAGGATCAAATCACACCCACTTTGGGGGAAACAACAACACCAAGGGTCCAAACAAGATCAAAATCGAAGAAGAAGGCGAAGTTCAGAGGAACAAGAGCAGGGCAGAGCTGCCAAAGAGAGAAGAGTTATAAATCGCTAAAGGAGGAACCACGAAAATATGGTATTTTTAATTTATCATCTCATATATTGTCCTCCCAGCAGATTTCTCTCTTGGCAAAAGGCCTTTCATTTTCTCCCTCTTCATTCCCTGATAAATTTGAACTCTTCATGGATCTAAATAAATTTATACGTAAAATTACTCTAAAGCGCTATTTTACCATGAAGCATCTCAGGGAAGAGCCACATACCACTTTCAATACACAAGAAGAAACATGTATTCAAACATTAACATCCGTTTTGATGGAACAGGACCCCATTGGGGATCTAAGTGACAACATTACCCGAGGAGGAGAGTTGTTTGTGGATTCAGCTAGTACCGACCATATTGCTGGTTTCGCTGATTCCCAACTAACTCTTCATCCATCTGGTTCTTATTTGGAACCAACTATCAAATGTTCACCCTTTGGACCCAAGTCCCTATTTTTTCCCTACCAGTCCAAGGGTAGTTTTGCTGAGACCTTTTATACCATGGTGCTCAAAGATTTAGAGCAGCTCTGTGCTATACCGGTGAATAGGAGGAACATTTCACCCATTGAATTCGGAGCCCTAAAAGAGTTTCAGACTCAGGACAACATTGTCACCCGTCAGGCCGATAAGGGAGGTGGTATTGTTATTCAGGATAGGGAGCTTTATGTGCAGGAGGCTAAAAGGTTATTGCGGGATGAAACATTCTATATTATTCTCAGTGATGACCCTACTATTGAAGTCCAATCTCTGTATCATGCACATCTGATAAAAGCAAGAGATGGTGCCATCATCACTGTGCCTGAGTTCAAATTCCTGTACATAGAGCACCCTAGGATTCCCATATTCTACCACCTCCCTAAGATTCACAAGAGCCTTGATTGTCCACCGGGGCGACCAATAGTGTCGGGGATCGAGTCGATGACGGCAAGTGTGTCCCAATATGTGGATCATTTTTTACACCCTTATGTATTATTACTTAGATCATATCTGAGGGACACGCTGCACATCATCAACTCTGTCAAAGACATTCGCTGGAAGTCCTCCTACCACTGGGCCATCTGCGATGTTTCTTCACTAAACACGTGTATAGAGCATCGCAGGGGGGTAGAGGCGGTAAACTACTTTTTGGACAGAGATCCCTCAGTACATCGAGGTCAAAAAGATTTTATACTCTCCAGCATACTGTTTATTTTACAGCATAACTACTTTCTGTTTGAAAATGATTTTTATTTGCAGATCTGTGGAATGGCCATGGGCACGCGATTTGCCCCCAGCTATGCAAACCTATACATGGGGTTGTAGGAGGACCTACATGTGTGGGCAAATGCTAGGCTGGGGGCGGGCCTCGTGTTCTATGGTCGTTTCATAGATGACATCATCATCATCTGGGAAGGTGAGGAATTAGAACTTGTTAATATTCTTCAGTCTTTTAATACAAACGAGATGGGTTTAAAATTTACATTCGAAATCCAGCCCAAACAGATTACGTTTTTAGATCTCGTACTTTTTGTTAAAGATGATGATGAGGGTCAGATATTTACTAAAACTCATTTCAAGGAAGTATCTGTTAATGGTTATCTTCACGCTTCGAGTAACCATCACAAAAAATGGCTGGAGAATATTCCAAAGAGTCAGTTTTACCGGATAAAAAGGAACTGCTCATCTCAGCAAGATTTTGAAGCTCAGGGACAAGAATTGGTTTCTAAATTTATTGAAAAAGGATATAATAAGGAGTCTGTCACTGGAGCTTTTTATGGGGTCAGAAACATCAGCAGGGATGTACTTCTTGTTAATTCTAAATCAAAGGTCAATCTACATCCCCTAGGGTTGGTGGTACCAATGGAATCGGATCTAATTAAGTGAACTGTCCCAGATTTATTACCAAATATAACCAATCCGCATATAAAATAAAAAAAGGGTTGAATAGTCATTGGAACATCCTTAGGAATGATCCTTTCCTGGGACCTACTCTACCTACTTGTGTTCCAGTCACGTATAAAAATATATACACGGGCAGTGGGATATAGAGACTCTTTAAGCTCTTGAGACATCTAAATGGGACACTGGCACCAAGAGGTTTTTATTGACGTTTAAGCATTTTTTTGCTAACTCTCTTCATATCTGGATAGTTTTGCTAAGGACAATTCTAGTAGCACCAGTTTGTCTTATGAGCGATCATAAGTGTTTTGTTATACGTATAAAAAGGCTAGAAACATCAAGAATATTGTGGCCCCTAGTCGATTGAGAGCCATTGCGGGTGAGAATTCAATTGATTCTGTTCGTCCATCCGGCAACTTTTTATGAGGACGGAAAAGATGTCTTACATGTAAACATCTAGTTGCCGGGGATAAATTCTGTTCTTTCTCGAACCAGAGAGAGCATGAGGTAAAGGGCAGGATCAACTGTTTTTCCACCTTTGTAGTGTATCTCATATCGTGTTCTTGTGGTCCCCAATATATAGGGAGAACCACTCGCCCTATGAGTACTAGGTTCCTAGAGCACAGACGCAATGTCATCAATGGGAATCTAGCTCATAGTCTCTCTAAACATTTTTCTATATGCCACAATAAAGATCCTGCATCTCTGACCATTAGGGGGTTACAGCATGTGTCATTGTCTCTAATTGAGGGTGATAGATTCAGGAGGTTATGTCTTAGAGAGACCTTCTGGATTTATACATTGGACACTTTGTCCCCCAAGGGGTTCAATGAGCACATAGATACGAGTACGTTGGTGTAAAATCAATCTGGCCACCTGTGCTCATTTGTTGACTGCATCATTTTTTTGTCTATGTAAAGAGCTCAAAATTACATTTTCAAGTATTCCTCTGTTTATGCAAAGAGCTCAAAATGACATCTTAGAGTACTATTTAGATATATATATATATATTTTTAAATGTCATTGGTCCATTTTTCAAGTAATTTTTGTTGCAATTCTTTTCCCATCTATAACACCCCCCACTATGACTGCATATTCGTGTGTATAGTTATAAATTATAAAATATATAAAGATTGCGGTTTATTATGTTACTTATGTGTATCTTTAGATATGACTAATAGGTTCTCTAGGTATTTACAGATATTCTAGATGGTTTGATATACATTCAAATATGCTTTTTATTTATCTCCTTATTCCTTGCAGTTACTAACTGCATGACATGTGAAATATTGTTTGTTAAAGGTTTACTGTACGCTCTCTTGAATGTACATTAGGTTATATTTGAAAGGCCCCTAACAACATATTTACATTATCGTGTGGATACTATTTTATATCAATTACTACAGCATACATGTACCATTTATTGTATACATGCATATTTTATCATTTTTATAGAATGTTTGTAATTATTATCATATTTTAAACAATTATTCTTAATGTATAATTTGCACATTTTTTATCATCATATAGTATGTTTTATATATATATTTTTTCATATTTACATTTCATGTATTCTTTATGTATTTTCCATGTATTTGTATCTTTTAACTTTATGTTTTTTCCATGTTTTTCCCCCCACCCAGCCCCAAGAAGTTAATTATTTAATTAATACCCATGTGAATCAAGCATCTTATCAAGTATTTGGCTATATATGTGGTTCTTTAGCAGTTTAGTGTTGCCCCTGAGGAAGTCGCATGCAGCGACGAAACGCGTAGGGAAAGAGTCAATATTGGACTTTAAACATCAGAAATATTAGAAGTACATTTGCTATCATTCTGGCGCCATTCCGTTCCATTCCTCTATTGGAGTAGTGCACAGTGTGCCTATTGAATTGTGCCTGGATCCTGTGCTACTACCCGGTTACCAGCTATCGCGAGACTTGAATACCAGGAAGAGACTGAGTGCGCGCGCACATTCCTGGCGTCCGCAACGGGAGTCTATCAGACCAGCTGCACGTGGATCGGCACACGGATGGATTAACGGGTGATGTGCCAAGATCGTTTTAACCATTGCTTATTACCATTTTATTTATTGTAAGTGTCCATAATCTAGCAGCATTTATCAATAATCCATCTATTACAGTATTATACTATGGGAGCCGCACTGTCTTCTTTTTGTTTTATAGAGTGAAGAGGAAAGTGGTTGGTCCTGAAGACTGGCAGCGGCACCTAGTAGCTGAAACAGGCACTTTTCTTTTTTTCTTTTTGGGGCTTTTTTCCCTGCTTCCCCTCCCCTTTCCCCCTCTCTCTCTTTGTTGTGCTTTTTGTTGTCTTTGTTTGTCCCATTGTGGCATATTGAAATCCCACATTGAGCTCACTGCCCTTTTACTTGGTTCATTTTTCAATGTGCACATACTCTTTTATCCAGCCTTCCTAGTTAGCGCAGCAGTTATTTTTTTCTTTATATATATATATAGTGAAGGTCATAGACGCTGTATATGTTAGTAGGAGGTTGCATTATGCCTGCTTTCCAGTATCTGATGAGTTAACTCCACTTGATAAACTGGTGATCCTAATTTAGTGAGCTCATCTGCTTTAAAAAGGGGAAGAGGAAATGCCTCTGGGGCAGCAGCTTCTCTCAGACACTGAGAGAGGACAGAGGAGAGAAGAAAGAAAGGCAGGCTGGCTGCTCAGACTTATGCTGTCCCGAATGGAATTAAGCTCCCAGGTAAGGAGCCAAGTGGCATTACCAAATATTGTTGGTCTGGCCTAGGTTAGGCCTCATCCAGGGTGGCGCTGAGTGGGCGGGCTTGCTCATGCTGGCCGCGATGAAACACATTGCGACAATGTGTGTGGCCAGCATGAGCAAGCACCTGCGTTCGCTCGGCGCTTATAGCAAGCAAATTTGATTTTGCTGCTCGCAAGCGCGTTGCGTACGTGAGCGGTTCGCCCAATGAGGGCGAACCAGCTCCGTGACGTTGTGTCTGTACCCCCAGGCGAGCCTGCGCCTAGTCGACCACTAATCACCTGGCCGATGACATATTACACCGTGTCATGATTTATTTAACAAAAATAAAGCCAAACTGGAGAAGCCATGTGTGAAAAACTAAGTATACCTTATGATTCAATAGCTTGTAGATCCAGCTTTAGCAGCAATAACTTGAAGTAATCTTTTTCTGTATGACTTGATCAGTCTCTTACTGTAACGCGTAGCTCACCACAAACGAAGCGCGACCGCGGTGCTGAGGTAGGGAATTGAGTAACGCCAACCCACAGCCACGCGGGCGCACCTAGAATGTAGATTGGTCGTGCAGGTCAGGAGTATAGACGTGAGTAGTAGAGAGTACTTGCCAGATCAGGATTGGAGAGTAGTGGATCGTCGGGGTACGTAGCCAAGTTCAGGATTGGAGAGTATCGGATCGTCGGGGTACATAGCCAGGTTCAGGATTGGAGACTGGAGGAAGGTAAATAGATATCCGGATCAGGAGTAAAGAGGTGCGGAGAACAAGGTACATAGCAGGGTCAGGCAGCGGCAGGATCAACAGGCAAGGCAAAACAAGGCAAGGCAGGAGATACAGGAACTGAATGTAGCAAGGCACAGCGTCACACAAGACTATGCTCAGCAATGAGTGCCTGGAGCAAGAGGGTATATAAAGGGAGATCCCCAATGAAGAGCCAGGGCGGAACCAGGAAACCGAATCCTATAGGCTGCTGGTGCACACAGGTGTGCCCTATGATGCAGCCTGATCAGGAATGGAGGTGGGACCAAGCGCGCGCCGACCTGTGCATGTCACTGAGGTCAAGGGGCGGAGACCGGAGCACAAGTCACTCCCACGCCGGTCCTGTGCGTCACCAGGACGGAGGCGGAGACTGGAGCGTGAGTCAGAGGGAAGGCTGGATGAGCTCGCCAGAGTGGAGGGCGGAGGTGGAGCGTGCGGGCAAACAGACCGCGCAAGGTCCGCGCAACGGGCATACTGGGTGTCCGTGGTGGCAGGTGTTTTCAGGTGAGGAGACGTCTCCAGCCGTCAGGATGGCCCACTCGGTTGAGGTCTGGACTTTGACTGGGCCATTGCAACACCTTGATTCTTTTCTTTTTCAGCCATTCTGTTGTAGATTTGCTGGTGTGCTTAGGATCATTGTCCTGTTGCAATTTCGGCAAAGCTTTAGCTGTCGGACAGATGGCCTCACATTTGACTCTAGAATACTTTTGTATACAGAGGAGTTCATAGTCGACTCAATGACTGCAAGGTTCCCAGGTTCTGTGGCTACAAAACATGCCCAAATCATCACCCCTCCTCCACCGTGATTGATAGTTGGTATGAGGTGTTTGTGCTGATATGCTGTGTTTTGTTTTTTGCCAAACGTGGCGCTGTTCATTATGGCCAAACATCTCCACTTTGGTCTCATCTGTCAAAATGACATTGTTCCAGAAGTCTTGTGGTTTTTTCAGATGCAACTTTGCAAACCTAAGCCGTGCTGCCATGTTCTTTTTAGAGAGAAGTGGCTTTCTCCTGGCAACCCTTCCAAACAAACCATACTTGTTCAGTCTTTTTCTAATTGTACCGTCGTGAACTTTAACGTTTAACATGCTAACTGAGGCCTGTAGAGTCTGAGATGTAACTCTTGGGTTTTTTGCAATTTCACTGAGCATTGCACGGTCTGACCTTGGGGTGAATTTGCTGGGACGTCCACTCCTGTCTTGAATGTTTTCCAGTTTTTAATAACCTTTCTCACTGTAGAATGATGGACTTTAATTTGTTTGGAAATGGTCTTATAAACCTTCCCGATTGATGGGCAGCAACAATTGCTTCTCTAAGATCATTGCTGCTGTCTTTCCTCTTTGGCATTGTGTTAACACACACCTGAATGCTCCAGACCAGCAAAGTGCTATAACTTCGGCTTTTATAGAGGTGGTCACACTTTCTGATGATCAATTAATCAAGGGCATTTGATTAGCAACACCTGTCTGCTACTTAGCATCTAAATTCCTATGGAAACAGTAAGGTGTACTTAGTTTTTCAGACATGGCTTCTCCATTTTGGCTTTATTTCTGCTAAATAAATCATGACAGTGTAATATGTCATGTGTTGCTGTTCATCTGAGGTTAAATTTACCTAATTTGTAGACCTGCTAAGGAACAGATGATTGTTATTATGTCCTGATATGTAAAACCATAGAATTCAAAGAGGGTGTACTTTCTTTGTCGCACAACTGTATATAATATTATACACACACACTGTGATACAATAACTGTCCCTGTATAGGCTGGAGTGGTGCAGCTAGTGTGCTATCCAGTCTACAGGGTGTTAATCTCCCATAGAGAAGCTAGCAGCAGCTGCAAACTACTTGAGCAGGCTGGACTCCTGATTGTATAAGGACTTAAAAGTCAGGAAATGACTTGCTCAGAGAAAGGGGGGGGGGGGGAGAGATAGAGAAGGTGCTCCCCAGCTAATGAAGATGCTGGCACAGTCCATTAGACCCACTGGATGGTGGTCGCAGAGTCTGCTGGGACTGAGTGTCTTAATCCCAGGAAGAAGGAAGGACGCGAGACTGTGCTGAAGCAGGGATGTCCTATCCATATCATTGCATCTACAGAGAAGAGGGATTCTCGGAACTCTCGCAGGGTCCCGAGGGAATTACCTGGAGCCCCAATAGTAACAGAACAATAGCTAAGTGATATATTAATGTACCCAAAACTGTTCATATGTGGTGCCCTGTTAGAAAGGGCTGGAGTATATTTGGTTAGTTTTCCCTAAAGGGAATAGGTGTTATTTTTATGATTTGTTTTGACTTAAAGGGACGGTGGGCCTGT
This sequence comes from Ascaphus truei, assembly GCF_040206685.1. Taxonomy (NCBI): domain Eukaryota; kingdom Metazoa; phylum Chordata; class Amphibia; order Anura; family Ascaphidae; genus Ascaphus; species Ascaphus truei. The sequence goes on along the minus strand of NC_134485.1, from coordinate 167,805,434 downwards.
TGGTGTATGATTTAACCCTGTAAATAAACCCTGTGTAGAGAAATACAATGTTTTTGGCCTTATTCTGGGACTAGTACAAGAAAAAGTGATTTAGGTGCTCCTCTATGAGGCAAATACAATATGAATAAATAAATATAAACCAATATTGTGCTCATTGTGCACATGTGTTAATTGTAATAAATCATAAGTGATATAAATCGCAGCTCAACCCTTAAGAGACGGTCCAATTCTCCTTAGGTAGATCTCCAAAGACAGGTATGGGCAGCGCAGATATCACTATATGTGGATAAAATAATTTAAAAATATATAGTGTAGTTGTTTTTTAAATAGAAGACATCTTGGTATAAACAGAAATGGGGACTCGCAATTTCCCAGTGAATAAAAAGTGGTGGGTAACAAGATACATTTTCAGTTCAGGTGGACTCGATATAATAATCCTCGATGCAAAACAGAAAATCACACTTTTAGTGCAACATTGTATGTTCAATGAATATATTATATTGTGACGAATGATATCGCACTTACTTTTTAACAATGTGGCATGTACACATAAAAATTAAAGGTGGCACGATTCCCCTGGTCTCTCCGACTGCGTCACGTCACTTCCGGCGATCATCCGCGTCACTTCCGGTTATGGATAATCCCGTTTTCGGAGCCGTAGGTGCTGGAAGTGACGTGACAAAGTCGGAGAGACCAGAGGAATCGTGTCACTTTTAATTTGTATGTGTACATGCCATGATATCTGCGCTCCCTCTACCTGGAGACTTATTCAGGGACTAAAAGATACTGTGACGTGATGTGGGCATCACAATATATATTCACACACACACATACACACACACATTGTTACCATAACCATACTTAACAATTGAACCTACCACTGATTCTTGCATTTTCTATACCGCTGTCAGGGTCTCAGACAGATTTCCCAGAGCCCAGGACTAGAGTAATGACTCCCCCACCATGTCAGCAACCTTGCAAGACCCCCCCCCCATTTCACACCGGATGAGCCCCCTCTATTTCCCCCCTCTCTCACTATTATCCCCTCACCCCTCCTTTACACCCCTCTCTCCTCTCATTCTCTCCCCTCCATCAATTACACACTCACTCAATCCCCCTCCTGACACTCATTACCTCCCCCCCAAATACACCCCACACCCAAATACATACAAACCCCCCTCCTGCCAAATATATACAGAACCTAAATACATACAACCCCCCCAAATACATATAAAACCCCACCTCCCAAATAAATACAGCCCCCCACCTCTCAAATACATACAACCCCGTACCCTCAAATGCATGCAAAAAAAACACCCCAAATACATACAAATCACCCCCCACCTCCCAAATACATACAACCCCCCACCTCCAAAATACATACATCCCCATCTCACAAATACAAACAACCCGCCCCCTACCTCCCAAATACATACAACCCCCCAACCCTCGAATACATACTGTACATACAAACGCTCTAAATATATATATATTTTTAAATGACCACCCTAAATAAATACAAACTTGCCTATCTTGGGGATGGTCTCAGGCCTCTGGATGGGCCGGTCCTCATGCCGGTGCACGCCGGAAGCTGAGTTCAGCTTGCTTCCAGCATGTGCTGACATCAGAAGCTTGGCATCGGACAGTGTCAGTGAGGGAGGCCTGCAGCTGGGGAGAGCCGAGGCCCCGCAGCAACATGAGGACCTGCAGGCAGGCCCCCCACAGTCACCAGGCCCGGGACACTTGTCCCGGCTCTCCTCCCCTGACTGCTGTAATATAATAGGTGGCTGCTTTTGAGCTCAATGAGGCCTTTGCCTTTTCTCCTTACTTCACCAATGCCAACAATGACCCATTTAATCTTTTCACGTTTGTCTTCCAGTTTTTGAATTGCTGCATCACTGGAGAGAGTCCAGCAGTTATAGGTAGCCAGATTGAGGTCTGAATGACATCTTTTTGGTTAACATTCTGGGATTCTAAACATCCTCTACTTTCATGTCTTTTACGTGAACGCTGTTAAGCCTGGGGCCAATCCAGCCTCCGGAGAATGAGGACCATTACTTTTTGGTGTATTCCATATTAGGAAGGTTGAGGCCTTACCTACCATGCTAGCCTCATTTGCATGTTAGCAAGTACCTTTAACACTTTAGTCGTGAATATTGGTCAAGCTTTCATAGATAGTACACTGGCGACACACTTTATTCGAGCTTGGCTAGTCCCACGAATTCGGGTATACCCGGGTGTATTGAGGTTTGTGACTGTTTTCTGCCCGAGTACATTGAGTTATTTTCCAAGCAGGGATTGAAGCATTTTATTCCCGCTGGCTGCAATACTGCACAGTATATATATATAAACTGCATTACAATTCATGAATTTATGCCATCTGGTAGACACGCGAAGCATTGCAGCCTATTAAATCCTAATCATTATCATTTAACAGATCAGCCGCCCATTAGCCAGGCATGAACCCAGGCTGGGAAGGCAAATACAACGGGGCTTGTCAGAGGTTAGGAGTGGCGCATTCCAGGTATCTGCCAGGTACATACCGGGTATTTGCTCGAATAAAGTGTGTCGGTGCAGTATGGTTGACCCTATCAGCACAAGTACTACTATACATCTTCTTGAGCCGGGACACTTTAAGGCAGCATTCGTTCCAGTCCTATTTCTCAAGATACAGTAGTTTTTTTTTAGTGAAACCATTATATAGAATGAACCACATCATGTGCAACAAGACACGCACCAAACTGTGGCCTTAACATCTGTGTCACAGGAATCTATATACAGCATACTGTATACTTTCTTTGTTCAAAAGTTAATGTGAGTGCTTAGCTAACACCACAAAAATGTGTGTGTGTGTGTGTGTGTGTGTGTGTGTGTGTGTGTGTGTGTGTGTATGTATGTATAGTCATGATATATATACATATATATAGTATAGTCATATCAAAAATACAGGTGAACCACGTTATAGCGCGACCCGTTATAACGCGAAATCGGTTATAACACGGTTTTCACGTGGCTCCCGTTTAAAAAAAAAAATTTAAATTTTTAAATAAATTTTTTTTTTAATTTTTTTTGCACGCTGCACACTCACTGCACACTCACTGCACACACTCTCACTGCACACACTCTCACTGCACATACTCTCACTGCACACACTCTCACTGCACACACTCTCACTGCACACACACACTCACTGCACACACACTCACTGCACACACACTCCCAGCACACTGCTCACAGCACACACTCTCACTGCACACTCTCACAGCACACAGCACTCACAGCACACTCTCACAGCACTCAGCTCTCACAGCACACAGCACACAGCACTCACAGCACACTCTCACAGCACACTCTCACAGCACACTCTCACAGCACTCACAACACACTCTCCCAGCACTCACAGCACACTACACCACCCCTCCCACTCCACCTCCCTAACTTTGGTGTCGGCTGCTGAGATCGGAGCGGAGCTGGCATAAGGAGGAGGGGGGGGGTGTCGGGAGGAGGGGGGTGTCGGGAGGAGGGGGGTGAGTGAGGAGCAGGCTGGGACTCGGAGGGCCGCGTGGGCTATGCCGCGGAGGGCCGGTAGGTGTGGGGGCCTGGGGGGGGGAGGAAATGGATGCCGGTGAAATGGATGCCGGTGGTGGGAGGCAAGGAGCAGGTTGCGGCTGGACTCGCCGTTGCTAGGGGACGTGTAGGGCTTCCGTCCACCTCTTCCTTCCTTCCTTCCTCACTCCCTCCCTCCCGATCAGGCGCGCGGCGGCCATTTTTTTAAAATTAGCGCGACCCCGGTTCTAGCGCGGTTGGATCGGGTGGCCCCCTGAGGACCGCGCTATAACGGGGTTTAGCTGTATATATATAGTCATATGAAAAAAAAAATATATATATATATATATATATATAGTCATGCAAAAAAGAAAGTACACCCTCTTTTTGAATTCCATGGTTTTACATATCAGGACATAATAACAATCGTGTTCCTTAGCAGGTCTTAAAATTAGGTAAATACAACCTCAGCTGAACAACAACACATGACATATTACACCGGGTCATGATTTATTTAACAAAAATAAAGCCAAAATGGCACCACCTTGAGAAAGGTGGGGGACTGAAACATCGGTTTTTGTGTCTTCTATCAAATATAGAAAATTTATGATTTACTTACCTGCGTGCTGTCCCTTGATGTCGTGTTGCAACCGGTATCGTATGATCTGTTATTGCTTTATGGGATAAGCACCAAAACTTATTTACTTGCAAATGGTGTGCCGGCTGTGCATTGGAATATATATGTGTGTGTGTGTGTGTGTGTGTGTGTGTGTGTGTGTGTGTGTGTGTGTGTGTGTGTGTGTGTGTGTATATATATATATATATATAGATATAGATAGATATATCTATTGAAAATTTATGATTTACTTACCTGCGTGCTGTCCCTTGATGTCGTGTTGCAACCGGTATCGTATGATCTGTTATTGCTTTATGGGATAAGCACCAAAACTTATTTACTTGCAAATGGTGTGCCGGCTGTGCATTGGAATATATATATGTGTGTGTTGTGTGTGTGTGTGTGTGTGTGTGTGTGTGTGTGTGTGTGTGTGTGTGTGTGTGTGTGTGTGTGTGTGTGTATATATATATACACACACACACACATTATATATATATATGTGTGTGTGTGTGTGTGTGTGTGTGTGTGTGTGTGTGTGTGTGTGTGTGTATATATATATATATATATATATATATATATATATATATATATATATATATATATATATATATATATATATATATATATATAATCATAACTTAACTTAACATAACATAACTTAAAAACAGTGTCTCTTGGAATGTTATCTGTGCTTGTCCTTCCCCCGGTGTGGATGTGTTTTATGGCTAGAGGTGTCCTTGCTTCATTCATTGTAACATCGCCGGAAGAAGAGATCAGTGTATCTCGAAAGCTCGCACAAATAAAAGCATTTCGTTAGCCACAGAACGGTATCATCTATTTATTTTTTGATTATTGAAGCTCGGCTAACACGGTACTGATACCTCTACATATATATATATATATATATATCTCAAATGGAAATATTACTGTATGCTCATTTGCATGTCTTAGACAGGTCTGCAACCCCGCATTTCACCATTATCACCCAACACTTCCACTGCAGCAAGGGATTCTGGGAAATGACATGCAAATGAGCACAGTGCCACCTTTTGCTTCAAAACCATTCAACATGGTGTGTGTGTATATATATATTTTACACCTGGTCCCCTAATTGAGGAACAGGAATATATTGCAGTTAGTTTTGCTGCTTCACTCTCTCTTAGAGCCTGAAGGCTGGGAGGACACTGCTCCCCAGTATCCAGTTCGGGTTAGATGGCCCCCCACCTGTTGCAGCATCTGAGCATCTATTGGGATGCTGTCCCCATCTGACAGTTAACGATTCAATGTTATATCTGAGTGTTATTTAATGTTGGTAACTGGCTTACCCATCCAACATTGCAGATAGGGATATGCATATGAGTTAGACTCCTGACAGAATTAGATGTTTGTTTTTATGATCTCTTTTGTTTCTTAAAGTGACAGTGTTTAAAAATGTTATTGTCACTAATGAAAAAAATAAACCGCTGAAGGTTGAGGGCTGAGTGCCCCTTGTGTGTATACAAGTGTTTGTCCAACTTTTCTACAAATTAAACCCTAGAAGACTGTGTTGTGAAGAGCCTGGGCAAACGGCAGCTCTACACAAAGGGAGACATTTGCCACATTTGGTGGAGAGTGGGGGCAACCACTGAAAGGTCTGTGGGTTTGAGTGAAAAAAGTGGGGATTTAAATGGCCGCCTGGCCCAAGTAGAGTGCAGACCCTGCGAGAGATGTCTATCCCACTGTGTATGACCAGTTGTGCTTACAGCATAAAGATGCAGCGGCCGGTATTCGAACAAATCTCTAAATGGATTTCGAGATCTCCCCGTGATCCACACAAATTTTGCCGGGGCAGACTATAAAGGCCCATCGGATTAACACAGCAAGGGTACCTGCTTTGTGAATCCTACCGGGGTCTGTCTTTCTGTAATAGACACGCAGTAAGCGAGAGGCTGAATCAGTCACTCTAACTGCTCGCCTCTCACAAGCGATCACAGGGGTTTTATTTTATTTTAAACATTACAGTAATGTAGCAGGGGGTTTCTGGAGCTGAACCGCATTGGTTTCAGGTCTGGGGACCCCCTACTTCCCAAGATTAGGCCCCGTTATGGGGTGCCGGTATCTCCTATGCATTGAAATGTCCCGATCACGTGACGCAAGACATTTCCATGCATAGGAGATACCAGTACCCCATACTGGGGCCTGTATTTCGTGAAGCAGGGGATCCCCAGATCTGAAACCAATGCGGTTCAGCTCCGGACTCCCCCAGCTAAATTACTGTAATGTTTAAAATAAAATATCATCTGGTAAGCACCAATACACAATCCTCCCCGTGCCCCCACATACTGTAAAACCAATATTTATTTTTATAGACACAGTATTAATACCTCAGGCCGGCGGGGGTCCCCGAGTGGTCCCGACAGGTGTCCGCAGGTCCGACAGTGCACCCCTTGTGGTCCCTGATAGGCTCCGTGGCCTCCAGGTGGTCCACGTGGGTGTCTGGGGGTCCCCGGGTCATCATCACAGGTGTCTGGGGGCACACTTGTGGTTCCCACGGGTGTCTGGGGGTCCCTCGGGTGGCTCTATGGTGTGGATCCCACGGTTCTTTCCCATGGGTGTCCCCCATGGGTCCTCAGGTGGTACCTGTGGGCCCCCACCCAAGGGCTCCCAGACCCCCGTGGAGACGACCCGGGGACCACCAGACACCCACAGGGTCCACCTGTGGACCCCATTGGGGGCAGCGGAGTCCACCCGGAGGCTCCCAGACACTCGTTCGTACCCCCCGTGGTGCACTGTGGGGCCTGAAGACTCCAGTCAGGACCATTCGGGGACCCCCGCCGGCCTATGGTATTAATCCTGTGTCTATAAAAAATAAATATTGCTTTTACAGTATGTGGGGAAACTGGGTGGGTTGTGTATTGGTGCTTACTAGATATTTAATTTTAAGCATTACAGTAATTTTGCAGGGGATCTCCGGAGCTAAACCGCATTGGTTTCATGTCCGGGGACCCCCTGCTTCCCGAGATATAGGCCCCGGTATGGGGTGCCGGTATCTCCTATGCATGGAAATGTCTTGCGGCATCCCAAAACAGGGCCTGTATCTCGGGAAGTAGGGGGTCCCTGGATTTGAAACCAATGCGGTTCAGCTCTGGAGACCCTCTGCTGCATTACTGTAATGTATAAAATTAAATAAAACCCCTGTGATCGCCTGTGAGAGGTGCGCTGTTAGAGTGACTGATTCAGCCTCTTACTGCGTGTCTATTACAGAAAGGCAGACCCCAGTAGAACTCACACAGCAGATACCCCTGCTGTGTTAATCCGGTGAACCATTATGTCTGCAGCTGCAAAACTTGTAAATATATCGCAACCTTCACGCGGCACAACGCAAAATGTACCCAGGTAAATGTTCGGATAACGGCTGCTTCAACTGTACACAGAGAATGTGTGAAGTGTGGATGTAATAGCACCCAGAAATCAGTAGATGAAGATATGTTAAGGCCCTAAACCCATGCAGAAAACCCACATTTTTGCTGAAGAAAGTGAAAATGGCATCTAGCAAGTGCTGAGTGTGGAGTCTGCCCCATCGGTTATGAAAAGATTGCTGGGCTGTGTAAAGCTAACACCATAAGCAAAGTGCTGAGTTTCAAGTTTTCCCTGCTGGGTTTATAAATGGCCGACATGAAATGTTTTTTGTAATGTATGTAACCATACAAAACAGTGTCTCTTCAGGCCATACGATGATGATAATGATGATTACGTCAACGACTCGTATATGGCCTCAGGAAGAGAGTTGTACCCGCAGATACATTTAGTATGCTGGGCCTGTCATTACTAGGTCCCATGGAAGACGTGTGTCCCCAAATTTTCAATTACAAACAGCTTCAATAGCAAGCAACGTGAGCGCAGGCAAGATGTGGAAGCTGATACCAGTGAGTGTGTGCCCAGTACTACTGATCTCTCAGGGGCTACTAAAGCAAAGAGAAAGAAGAAGAAAAAGAAAAGTATTTTACAAGTGTTTCTTATGCTCTAGAGTGACTACGGGTACTGCATACACACACCTGTGGCTCCAGGAGATCTGAGTCTCCGCTAGCTGGGAGCCTGGGGTAACAATTATCTTATTGGCAGCGCCTCCACTTACCCAGGATCCCCATCGTGTAAGATTCCCCTGGGCAAGAACAATAGCAACACACATATGATGGAAACCATTTACTGTAATGCATAAATGAACCCTTCTAACACTATCATAGCAATAACACATTCACTAACTTATACTATCCTTAGCTCTAGTGGCTCGGCCACTCTCGTAATGATTAATGTCACTGTCCCGTCACCGCGTGCCCCCACACCGTGTCCATGTACTGTATTTGTATATTGGCTCAGTCCTTTTGCCACTTCACTTAGTGTTCCCAAAGAGTGTTCCCTAAGGCGGGATCAGCGCCTGTTGACCGGTGTTGGTGCACTTTATTAAATACCTTCCGGTCACTGCGGTGACCGGTGACAACTTCAAAAAGGATCCTTCGATCCAGCGCAGTCTGTCCGATGTTACGATGCTCAGCAACCTGGTCCCAGATGACTAGCAGCAACCGCAACTCTGCGCACTTTGTCCCTATCTGCTATACAGTAAGGGATGATGTCGCTATCACTACAGTGCGTCCCTGCAGCACCACAACCTACGGTGACACAGGGAATCTCTTAGGGCCCTCAGGGAAGATCTAACCTATGCAGGTGGGTCACAGACCCCCTGCACCCACACTACCTCTTCCCTTGCTCCTCCGGTGCCCTCTGGCTAGCGTGTACCCTCCCCCACGCTTCCCTTTCCTGCCTCCCGCGAATCCAGCCCTCCCATTGGATCCCTGGCATCAGGTGACTCCGCTAAGGCTCCTGGGAGTTGTAGTTACTGGCCGAGCCTCTACCTTATTGTCCAGACGTTCGCGCGCTTCCACTGCGCATGCGCGACCTCTCTGCTCTGACAGTGCCCCTCACTATTGCGCAACATGGCGACACCCTGTACTGTCGGGCCGCCGCGGAACCGTACCCCACTCCCTCTGGAGACACACTGCAGCAAAGGGAAGACAACTAACACATTCCTACACAAGAAACAGAGGAAGTGACCGAACCACTTGAGCATGCGATATCAGGATAACATGTCTCAGAAAGGTGCCGAGATGTGTTGTAGAACAGAGTGATGGGTGAAATTGTCAAGGGAATGGCGGCAAAGGAAAAGGAGGAGCAAATGGTAGCTGAATCCTTGATCCAGGATAAATAGGCCTTAATTTCTGCACTCCAAACTGCCCGCCATGTTTATGAAGACCTGCGGGAGCAATTGGATAAGGAGCGAGAAGCTAACGTTGAGGTACAGAGGTGTATACTCCCAGCTATACAAGAGTACGAGGCTTTGCAGAAATCACAGCGTGTCTTACGGAGGGAGTTGGAAGAGGTGACGACTAGTCTGGAAAAGGCCAACACCGCAATTGCTACCATGGAGGAAAAACAGAACAAGTCTGACAAACTGATTGCTAACCTAAAACAGAAATATGGGAAAGCTCTACAAGAGGTTCACGCTCTTAGCACAGAGGTGGTACACTCACTCCAGGAGGGCCACGGTCTAAACACAGAGCTGGGTATGTTGAAGGAAACCCATGAGAATTCCCTGAGTGATTTAGAGACTAAAGAGAGAGAATGTAAGTCTGAAAGAGGAAAATTCAGATGTGTCTGACCTTCCAAGGAGAAGCAGTGGGGTCCTGCAAGAACCACCCCTGAATTAATGGGCAATAGTCCTATTAGTCAAATCTGTCTAATACCACTTTTGCCCACTGAGAAGCATTAAAATAATACATTTATCAAAATAAACATAACAATAAAATAAAGAAAAGAATAAAGAAAAAGAAGAACACCTAATATAGCATAAATACAGAACCTAATAATTTTTTAGTACAATAAAATGGTGCGATGGGACCTAGGGGAGTCCCTTAAATTCCCTAATGAGCAACAATACAAACAAACAAAAATACAAAAATGTATTTCAAGAAAGACCAAACAAGTAATCTCTGAAGAAATGCAATCATTTATCAATTTAATAGTAAAGCATACACTGTGTGGCCATGTATTTCCAACAATAGCAGTCAACAAAGTAAGCTATACGAAGAAATAACTAGTCCACAAAAATGTACATACAACACTTAAGTAATAATCCCTGAAGAACAGGGCATTACTGGCCAATAATGCCCTGGCTGGAAGAGTTGAAGGCCCGAGGCGAAGCAGAGGGACTTTAACACAGCCAGGGCATTATTGGCCAGTAATGCCCTGTTCTGAGGGGATTATTACTATTATAGGCTAAATGTAGGCTTGTTTCATAAAGAAGATACTTTTGTATAGTTGTATAGATTTTTTTTAAATTAAAATAAAATGGTAAATACATTAAAGCACCTCTATATACACTTACACTGCAGCTATCTATAATCCACACACTGCCGCCCCCTCTGTGTGTACACACACACACACACACACACACACACACTGTAGCTACATCCAAACGCTGCTGCTAGACACACACACTGCAGCTCTTCACACACAAGCTGCTGCTACACACAAACTCTGCAGCTACACACACACGCTGCAGCTACACACACACGCTGCAGCTACACACACACACGCTGCAGCTACACACACACACACATGCTGCAGCTACACACACACATGCTGCAGCTACACACAAGCTGCAGCTACACATACACACACAAGCTGCAGCTACACACACACAAACTGCAGCTGCACACACACAAGATAGACAGAAACTGCAGCTACAAAAAAACTCTGCAGGCAGACACTTACTTTGCAACTCTCCCTCCTCAACTCAAAGTGGAGCTCTGTTCATGGAGGGAGGGGGAGAAGTCACTGACAGGCTGCTGCTTCCTGACCAATCCCCTGCCCTGTCTCAGAGCTGTTCTGACAAAAGAAAATGCTGATTGGCTAGAAATAAACACTTTGCAAGCAGCCAAAAATTCTGGGCATTACTGAATGAATAATACCCGGAATTCTAACCAATCAGAGAGCAGGGATTTCAATAATGCCCGGAATTTTACTGCTTTAGCCTATAATAGTTGTTAACATATACTGTAAGGCTGTAAGTAGAAATAACTAGCACACAGAAGGAGGAAAATTATCCATAAGGGAAAAAAATGTACAAGGTAAAAAAAAACTATCCACAAAGGACACTAAAGTCACACAAAGAAAAAAGGGAAGGGGAAACAAAAATACCACTAATAATGACTGCACAATGTGATAAAAGAAACAGACAAGATATAAAACAATACAAATCAAAAAACAGAACAGCAAAGTGAGCTACTATAACATGAAATGTGTAAAGGGGGGCAACGTTTCAGGAGTATCCCCTTTCTTCAGGCCCGTTCCCACCAAGAAAATTAATGTGGTACTTCCCTTATCTATTGAAATAAGCACAGAATCACCCTTCTTTGAGACAGCTGAAGGAATTCTATAGCACACAGATTATTATAAAAATATAACTAGCCTTTCAATTCATTGGTGGCCACTGTGACTACCTAAGCCCTCAACAAGGGCCTAGATAGACACATTGGAAATCAATGAATACGCTAAATAAATAAAAGTACTTACCCCTGCCAGGATGAAGGCTGTTCTCCTCATTCTCAGGGGCACCAGCAGATAAATTCAATAAAGGGCCAAAGCACAGCTATTTTTAAAAAATCCTTCTGCGATGGCCAATAAAAATAAAAAAAACATTACAAATCATTGCTGCTTGATGCAACAAAAATAAAAGATTTTATTTACATCATGAGTGAGAGAAGTGCATATGTTGGAAATATTTTGAAGGTAGAAATGACAGGATCTCGTGAGAAATGCAGGAGATGACACCTAGACAATGGGTTTGAGGTGTTGATTGTGTTTTTGACAGTGAGAGAGAGTGTGAGTATAGCGGTAGCAGTGCAAGGAGGGAACAGTATCGGTTCTATTTTGGACATGTTACGCTTCAGGTAACAGTGAGACATCCAGGAGGAGATTGCAGATAGACAGTTGGAGACACTGGAAATAAGAGAGGGGGAAAGGTCAGTGAGCAGAGAAACATTTGGATGTACAGATGATACTGAAAGCCAAAAGATTGACTGCATACAGAAGGGTCCCACATTATCAGCCACGTGTGTATGAGAAGGAGTGTACAGGGCACACAGAAGAATAGGTGGTGGAAAGGTTAATACCCTTCACCTTGTGAGGCCCAGGAAATGACACCTAAGTCTCAGCTTCTGCCTAGAATGCAAGGATTGTGCCTAATCAACTCTTTATTAGGACTTGGGGTTGAAAAGGGAGCCCGCAGACAAGCTAGCAGAGACATGTACAGTCTTCAAGGGAGCAGGTTCCAGGAAAGCTTACCTGGAGGGAAAAGCTGGGACTTCCATTCTGCAACGCAGCTGAGGAGGTTTATTTATTTGGCAGAGTTACAGTACGCTATTTTGTTTAGTTGTATTCCACTAATGATGTACAAGTGTATTGAAACCTACTTTCCCCCATCTCGGAAATAAAGAATTAACTTTAACAGAAGTTGACATGTGAAACTCCTTACCGACCTTACCCAGGAGGTCGTCCCGTCACAGTGTATATTACATTATTTTCTAATCTATGCTATGCCGTAAGGCCCTTTACAACATATTTACATAAATGGGTTGTAATGTTTCTTACAGCTTAACACTTCATAGTAAATACTACCCAAAATACTGTATGTCACCATGTTGTTTCAGAACTCAGGACTGTGTCTCTTTTTATGTGGTTTTGTATTCATTTTCCAAAAGTGTGTTAAGACAGAGTTTCACTCGGTGCTCCTGTGTGTGTCTGTGTCTGTGACAACGCTATATGTATAGTGTAATAAAAAAACATCAATTTAGATGAATAAATGAAAAAAGAAAATAATAATTATAAATAAAACCTTGAATACAGACAAAGGTGAATTGCAGCTCAACCTTCACTGGACCTCCATTGGTGGTCCTCCGTTATTGGAGCAGCAGAAGAGCCAAGGAGCGCAGTTCAAAACTGTGTTGTCATATTAATAAAAACCGCAATTACAGAAGAACTTTTACTATTTCTAACTAACTTCCCACTATTGATAAACTCTATGTAGCCAGGTCACCTGTGGCTACTTTTCTTCCATTGCACTGGCAATAAGCCCTGGTACAATCAGGCTGCCAGTAGTTGATATGGGGTTTTCCCCCTCCGAGGAGCTGCACTTCAGTGACAGCGAGAGGTGGTGACATCAGGCCTGGGTATGACCAATCATGAGACAGACCTGGTGCCCTCCGCTGTACTTAAGGGCAGTGCCTCTACCCACTTGAGAGGGGCAGGTCACACAGCCAAGAGCCTGATTTATTGGGCCTTTTCTTGTCCTCTTCCCCCTCTGGAGAAAGAGAGTGTGTACCATACATCTGCCCCTGATAGACGGGCAGGGAAGAGCGGTGACTGCTGCGGATGCCCATCCTTCATTGAGTAGCTGACAGTTGCTGTACTGGGCAGAACCCTGCCGTATATTGTGCTGCACAGAGAGAGACAATAAACCATTCTTGTTATTATACCTCTAGCTTGGTTGGTGAGGTAAAGGGGAGAGGTGGGTGAGGTATGGGGAGAGGTAATCGGTTCTACCATGGGAGATCATCTTCAGTTCCCTGGAGCCTATGGCAGATGGAGGTGCTGCACTGCTAAAGGTATGTGGATAATGTTCCCCAGAAACCTCATCCTGTGTCCCCACTACCATCGGCGGATGACTCAGCCCTCCTGTTTAGCAGCAGGTATCATGCACCACATACGTAGTAATGGCCAAATCTCTCAGAGGGTGGGTGAAACACTGTTACATGTACAATTTCACGAAAAGTGTAAGATCATCGATCAGTCAATGATTCAGGGTTTCTGTAAAGAAAACGTTATTGCAACCCACCTGAACATTTATTGCATGGGGTTACAAATGAGGAAGATAGGATGCATGCTGAAAATGGTGTGGAAAATTTCTTAAGACATACAGTATTCACATAGGAAAGCAGGCTCTTGGTAATCAACTTATTGACAAGTATAGAGGAGATCAACTGTTGCATCTTCACTTTTTTCAATCAGAATTCTGTATTCATTTTTAAATATACACAGATCTTTTGTTAGACAAGTATTCATGTAGCAGATGATGTCCTTTTCAGCATATTGGTTGCCAGGTGTCCAATATTGATCTGGACTATCCTGTATTTGGACACTGTCCAGTAAAAAATTAGAGGTAGTACTGGACATGTATGTGTCTGGTACTATCTCTCTGGACATAGTGACCTGACTGGCTTGAGGGGGCTGCGGATTTCCCTTAACAGTGAGAGAGCAGGGCTGTTGCTAGGCTTGGCAGCTTCCTCCATCCTGATTGGCTGCTGCTGGGTAATGCAGCAAATCAGGAGAAGCTGTCAGGAGCCTGGAGGTGGGGCCAAGGGGCAAAAGAAACAGCATGGAGCGGTGAGAGGTGAGCGAGTGTGTGTGTGTGTTTGTCTCGAGCACATTGTACCTTTCACCATCATGCCCAGTTTATTGGAGAAGACACCTGGTATCCCTATTTAACAAAGTGATGCAGACTCCATCTGAGATGAACAGCAGTCAGGGTATCAAATGATTATGGTGTGCTAAAGATCTTGAGAGCTGAATTCAACTGTAAAATTATGAGGCTCATACTTGTTGGATAAAATGGGTAAAAACATGTATATTTCTCTTTTAGGTCTCTCGGCAGCTAAATTGCTAGTGGAATCGGGGTTGAGTGCAGTAGTGTTAGAGGCACGTGACAGAGTTGGAGGAAGAACTTTCACCGCCAGGGTAAGTACTCTGTACCTAAAAGGTTATGACAGCAAATTCAAATGTTTGCCAGTACACCACATCAGCAATTTTGAGTAGAAGAAAACTATTCCTCCTGAGGGGACAGAATTGAGGTTTGTGAAGCCCCATGTACATGAATGGCGCTATATAAATAAAGACATACATACTGTGCTCGGTCCATGCTTTTCATTGCCCAAGGTGAGCTAAGTGTCACGGATGCTCACTACAACCTGGACTAGACCGCGGGGCAAAGGTGGGGAATGTATATAACCACTGCCCTAAACCACAGGGACTGGTCCGGATAGCAGATTCAGGGACGTGTAGCCGGGTCAGGGTAGTAGAGTGTAGATAGACGAAGGTACTTGACATGATCCGGGGGTTGGAGAGAGGAGAGTCATTGTGGTCCGTGAGCTGAGGTCGGGGAATGGAGAGGGTAGAATCGTCGTGGTCCACTAGCCGAGGTCGTGGAGGGAGAGAGCAGAAATCCGATAACAATCCGTAGTCCAGGATACAGAGAGAACGGGTCAGGCACAAGCAGGGTCACAACAAAGTTCAGCAACAGGAACAAGAACTCAGGCTGCAATGAGCAGATGTGACGCGTCAGGGAGCCGGGGCTTCGGCACGATCCTGAATGTACCCCCCTCTTCAGGGGAGACCTCCGGACGACCCTGGAATGGCTTTGAAGGTTACTTGCGGTGGAAGGCCCAAGTCAACCTGGGAGCATGTACTTGTTCTAGAGGGATCCATTCACTCTCTTCTTGGTCAAAACCCCTCCAATGTACGAGGTACTGGAGTCTCCCTCTTGACACCCTAGAGTCAAAGATGGTTTGGACCTCAAATTCCTGTTGACCCTCCTCTAAGATGGGCCGCGGGGCTAAATCCTGGGCAGAAGATTGGGGATCCGGTAGGAAAGGTTTCAGGAGGAACATGTGAAAAACTGAAGGGATTCTCATGGTTGGAGACAACTTCAATCGTTAGGCGACAGGGTTGACTTTTTCCAAGATAGGGAACGGTCCGATAAATCTAGGCGCAAATTTGGGTGAAGATATTTTGAGGTGAATGTTCCTAGTAGAGAGTCAGACCTTTTGGCCAAGGGTAAAATTGGGAATCTCCCGGCGGTGACGATCGGCTTGTCTTTTATATAGAAGAGCAGCGTGCCTTAAGTTATCCTGGATCCTCTCCCACGATCTCTGAAGGTTTGGGACCCTGTTCTCTGCAGCAGGAACTCCAGAACTAGGAACTGGGGATGGGAAGGTGGAGGGATGGAAACCGTAATTGATGAAGAAGGGAGATTGTTGGGTGGATTCATTGCGTGAATTATTGTGAGCAAACTCTGCCCAAGGAAGGAGTTCTGCCCAATCGTCCTGGGAGTCTGACATGAAACAGCGGATATACTGCTCAAGTGAATGATTGGTCCTCTCGGTTTGCCCGTTTGTCTGTGGGTGATTGCCGGAAGAGAACTGTAGTGTAATGTCTAGTTTCTTACAAAAAGCTCTCCAAAATGTAGAAACAAATTGCGACCCCCGATCGGAAACTATAGTTTAGGGTGTCCCATGAAGCCTGAAGATCTCTTTAGTGAAAGTCTCTGACAGTCTGCCGCCATATGGTAGACCTCGGAGAGGAATAAAATGTGCCTTTTTTGAAAAGCGGTCAACCACCACCAAGATAGTGTACATGCACTTTGATTTGGGTAAATCTACAATAAAGTCCATAGAGAGATGTTTCCAAGGACGATCTGAGATGGGAAGGGGTAGTAAGAGGCCCAGAGGTTTATTGTGGGGTGTCTTGTTCTGAGCGCAGGTAGTACAAGAAGACACGAAGTTCCTGATGTCCTTGCACATGCCTAGCCACCATAAAGTGTGTTCCAAGAGGTCGATAGTCCTACTTGTGCCAGGGTGACCCGCTGTCTTGGATGTGTTTCCCTATGTATGTATCTATGTCTTTATTTGTATAGCGCCATTAATGTACATAGCGGTTCACAGCAGTCCCTATTCCATAACTTGCCTGTGGAAATTGGACAGAGTAAACAGGCATCCTTCTGATACCGTAAGGCCTTCAGGAATGTTGCTCTGAGCCCTTGTAATGTCTGGTAGAGCGCTGACGGTGTTTCCTGAGAGGATACAGGCCGGGGGAAGTATGGTTTCCTAGTGATCTTTCAATTTATCCTCAACTAGGAATTGCCGAGAGAGTGCGTCCGCCTTAATGTTCTTGGAACTGGGAATGTTGGAGATCACACAATTAAAACAGGTAAAGAACAAAGACCAACGTTACTTACAGGAACCCAAGCAACACGCCCCTTCAATATAGAGTAAGTTTTTGTGATCTGTTAAGATGGTGATGGGGGTCTCTGTACTGTACCTTCGAATAGGTGCCTCCATTCTTCCAAGGCCATCTTAATAGCAAGAATTTCTCGATTACCCACTTCATAGTTCCTCTCTGCGGCCGAAATTTTCTTAAAGAAAAATGCACATGGGTGGAGCCTTGCCTGAGGTTCTCTCCTCTGAGAAAGTACTGCTCCTGCTCCAACATCCAACGGGTCTACCTCGAGGGTGAAGGGTAACTAACGCTGGGTTCAAATGTACCAATAAAGGTTCGGAGATGAAGGCCTTTTTCAGTCTTTCAAAAGCTCTGATGGCTTCAGGAAGCCATTGGGCCGGGTCAGCACCCTTTTGGGTCAATGCAGTGATAGGTGCTACCACCGATGAGAACCCCTGGATGAACCTCCAATAATAGTTAGAAAATCCAAGGAATCTCTGTACCCCCTTGAGGGAAAGTGGACGTGGCCAGTCAATGATCACCTTGTCCGGGTCCATGGCTAGTCCTGTGTTGGATATGATATATCCCAAAAAAGTAGTAGAGGACCGGTGAAACTGGCATTTCTCCAGTTTGGCGAAGAGGTGATTGGTGCATAATCTTTGGAGAACTTGATCATATTTTCCGAGTACTTTGAGGCATCTTTGGAAAAAATCAAGATGTCGTCTAAATATACGTCCACATATTGATCGAGTAGATCCCTGAAGATTTCATTGACAAAACCTTGAAACACTGCGGGTGCATTACAAAGGCCAAAGGGCATCACCAAATATTCGTAGTGCCGGCGCTAGTGTTGAAGGCCGTCTTCCATTCATCTCCCTGACAGATCATTATCAAGTTCTATGCTCCCCACAGATCTAATTTTGTGAAGATGGTGGCCCCTTAGAGTCTATCGAACAACTCAGAGATTAAAGGCAAAGGGTAACGGTTCTTGACTGTTATTTTGTTGAGCCCTCGATAATCAATACAGGGCCTGAGCGAACCATCTTTCTTTTTGACAAAAAAAAATCCCGCACCGGCGGGTGAGGAAGATTTCCGGATGAAGCCCCTCAGAAGCTTTTCCTGTATATATTGCCTCATAGCTTTGGTCTCCGGAACAAACGGGATAAGAACACCCTCTGGGAAGAGTGGCACCAGGTACGATATCAATAGGACAGTCGATAGAACGATGAGGTGGAAGTTCCTCAGCCTGTACTTTATCGAAGACGTCCCGGAACTCGTAGTACATCTCAGGCAATTGGGTCCCTGACTCTGGCCATAGCACCCCAGCGAGACTCTTGGGAGTAGACAGACATCTCTTTTGGCATGGAGTACTCCTACGGATAGGCAGGGTGCCAGTCCAATCAATGTGGGGGTTATGTCGCTGGAGCCATGGTAGTCCCAGAATGATATCCATGGAGGAGGTATGAATGACGTCAAATTGCACAGTTTGTAGGTGATGAAAGCGAGTTGAAGTGGGCGTCCATTGATCACTTCAAGGCCAACTGGGGAATGGTTTTCAATAGGGGTATATTATTCCTCTGTGCAAACCCCTGGTCGAGAAAATTGCCCCCTGACCCAGAGTCCAGGAAGGCTCGAGTGGTCGTCCTAAAGCTGTCCCCATATAAGGTAACTGAGATATAGATCTTGACTGGAAATTTGGAAGGGGAGGAAAAAATGGTTCCCAGTGTGGTCCCACCGACTTTCTATGGGCGGTGGCTTTTCCCGGCCTCATAGGCAACCAAGTGCCCACGATTACCACAATATAGGTATAATTCAGAGCGGCGTATACACTGTCTCTCCTCGGTGGACAGGTAGGTGAGTCCTAGTTGCATAGGTTCGTCCAAGGCCACTGAAGGGGACTCACCACTCACCACAGAGTATGGGTGTTCTCCGTGGATGCCTTCCTCTCTCCATCCTTCTCTCCTAGAGGCGTTGGTCCATACGGATACAGAGGGCCACCAAAGCTTCCAATCCAGTTAGTCTTTGAGACTCTCGGAAAGCCCTTGCCAAAATGCCGCTGTCAGATCTTCATCGTTCCACCCAGTCTTGTTGGCGATGGTACGAAATTCGAGGGCATAGCGAGCAACCGTACGATTACCCTGCAAAATATTCAACAGAGAAGAGACCACAGTTACCTTCCTCCCAGGCGTATCGAAGACCCTTCGGAATTCTGCGGTGAACCGGTCGATGTCCGAAGTTCTATCAGGTCTCCGCTCCCAAATCGGTGAGACCCATGCCAGCGCATCGTCCGTCAGAAGGGAAATTATGTAAGCCACTTTAGAACGTTGGAGAGGAAAGTGTGCAGCTAAGAGCTCAAAATGGATGGAGCACTGGTTAAGGAAACCCCCAAACCGATTAGGAGTAGGAAGGCATGGCTCAGAATTTGGGGTGTGAGGAGCGGGGGAAAATGCCTGTGCTGCAGGCGTGGGAGTGGTAGGCTGACGAGAACTAACCTGGAAATCTAGGTCCCCTAGAGAGCTTTGGAACCCCTCCATCTGTTTACTTTGATTCAGGCACCCCTCCACCTGCTTAAACATATCCTCAATTCTCTGCATTTGCAGAGTCACCTCAGCGGGGTCCAGGTGTGTTTGGCTGAGCATAATGTCATGGATGCTCACTACAACCTGGACTAGACCACGGGCTGAGGTGGGGAATTAATATAACCACCACCCTAAACCACGGGGACTGGTCCGGATAGCAGAGTCAGGGACGTGTAGCCGAGTCAGGGTAGGAGAGTGTAGATAGAAGAAGGTATTTGCCGTGATCCGGGGTTGGAGAGAGGAGAGTCGTCGTGGTCCGTGAGCCGAGGTCATGGGAGGCAGAGTGAAGAAATCAATAACAAGCCATAGTCCAGGGTACAGATAGAACAGGTCAGACACAAGCGGGGTCACAACAAAGTTCAGGAACAGGTACTCAGGCTGCAATGAGTACTGTGCACAAACAGTCTATGCTCAGCAACTAGCAGAGGGCTGAGTGAACATAAGAAGGGACAGGCAGCCAATAGGGAGGGAGCAGGAAGCAGTGGACTAGAAGTAAGTGGATAACCGATAGGAGGATGTTACCTGTGACTCAGGTGTGGCACAGCTGCTGAGGATTTTCTTAGATCGCGGGAGGCGCGCGACGTGCATGTGCGGAAGGTGCGCCGTGTGCATGCGCGGGCAGCACGCGACTTGCAGTAGATGCGCCGGTGGAGCCAGGGGAGGGAGCGTCATCACGGGCAATCGTTATCACGGGCGTGCGTCTGTTTGGAGCTGTGCGCTTAGCATGGGAGCCGCGCGTGTGCCTGGGAAGCTGGCGTGACACATCAGGGAGGCGGGGCTTCAGCGTGATCCTGACACTAAGGTGAGCTCAAACACATTAAGGACTACATTTAACAAGTAAGGCTGTTCGTTTTATGTACTGTATATATTTATAATTTTATTTACATGTCGCCATCCGTTTACACAGTTCATTACAAAATTACAATACATGAAAAATAAAGTACAAAACACGGGGACACCTTTTAAAAGAACAGAAAGTAAGCTTATTTTACGGCACCATAAACTGCCTTATGGAATAGCACAGATTGGTAAATAAAGGCCCAAGTCTTCACACATCAACCATCAACTGCAGAGAAGTAGTGATACTAAAATAATTGAACAATAATTATGTGTTTTTGCTTAGTGACACATACAGTATAAATAATATTGTCTATTATCATCTTTATTCTATGGCC
>NC_134485.1:167771935-167781935 GCF_040206685.1 Ascaphus truei | reverse complement strand
GAAAACAGATCAAAAACAAAAGCTGCTCACCTGAGCGATAACTTAACTTAGATATCCCTGACTCAGGGTTGGAAGTGGCTTTTCCACTTCCAACAACAAAACACGGTACTTTTGCAGTCTTACACAAATGAACAGAAAGATTGAACCTGTTTGGGGAAGAGGCTTCTCCCCTCTGTAGTTCAGCAGCCTTCCAGCCTCCTGGCTCTTGTGGGGAGACCAGAGCAAACAGGAAATCAGTCTTTCATACCTGATTCCTAATTAGCATGACAGGTGACAGAAATCAGGCAGCAGACAAACTCTGGTCTGGATCTCTCATCCCTCAGTTCCAGCGCTTGCCAAACTGTGGGATGGAGTGTATGTATTATAAGGCTGCACTCCCAGACCAAACAGGATAGAAACTGTCTAGTATCCTGGGAGCCCTATATACGGAATTTATTACCATCCCCTGGTTTCTGTCACATATCCTCCCCCCCAGCTCAGACCTCGAGGGATGAGCGACCATGGATATTAGGGAGTGCATCCTTGACAACCCGTCAGCATTGCCATGTTTGTGCCCTGACCTGTGTTCCACAGAAAATTTAAAGGGTTGTAGGCTTAGGAACCACCTGGTCACTCTAGCATTCTTTTCCCTGTTTTGACACATCCAGGTAAGGGGTGCATGATCTGTGACCAACCGGAATTTTCTCCCCAACAGGTAGTATTTGAGGGTCTCTACAGCCCACTTTATTGCGAGACACTCTTTCTCTACTATGGAGTAATTTTTCTCCTGGGGATTTAGTTTCCTACTTAAATAAAGGATGGGGTGCTCCTCACCTTGAGACTCCTGGGAGAGTACCGCCCCCAGCCCTACCTCAGATGCGTCGGTTTGGACTACGAACTCTTTGGAGAAGTCAGGTGTGACCAACACTGGTTGGGCACAGAGAGCTTCTTTCAGGCTTCTAAAGGCCTGTTCGGTTTCGGGGGACCACTTTACCATTAGCGGTCCTCTTGCTTTTGTGAGGTCAGTTAGTGGGGTTGCCTTAGTTGCAAAATTGGGAATAAACCTTCTATAGTACCCAATTAACCCCAAAAAGGTCCTTACTTGTTTTTTTGTAACTGGCCTTGGCCAATTTTGTATCGCCTCCACTTTGAGTGTTTGGGGTTTGAGTAAACCTCTGCCAATAGAATATCCCAGATACTTGGCCTCCTCCAGACCAATAGTGCATTTAGCGGGGTTAGCAGTTAGTCCAGCAGACCGGACTGCGTCAAGCACAGCTTGGACCTTTGGAAGGTGGGATTGCCAATCTTCACTATGGATTACCACATCATCCAGGTAGGCGGCAGCATACCGAGCATGTGGTTTTAAAATTTTATCCATCATTCTTTGGAATGTGGCGGGAGCTCCATGTAAGCCAAAAGGCAACACCTTATACTGAAAGAGGCCATCTGGGGTTGAGAAGGCTGTCTTTTCTTTTGCCCTTTCTGTGAGGGGAACCTGCCAGTACCCTTTTGTTAGGTCTAAGGTTGTGAGATATCGGGCTTTGCCCAGTCTCTCTACAAGTTCATCTACCCTGGGCATAGGATAAGTATCAAATTTTGACACCGCGTTTAGTTTCCGGTAGTCATTACAAAACCTTGTTGTACCATCTGGCTTTGGGACTAAGACTATAGGGCTGTTCCACCCACTTTGGAATTCCTCAATTACACCTAGTTTTAGCATTTTTTTAACCTCTAAACTTATAGCCTTTCTTTTGGCCTCTGGGATTCGGTACGGTTTAAGGTTAACTCGGACCCCCGGTTCAGAGACTAGGTCATGTTCAATTACGCTAGTTCTACCTGGCCGTATAGAGAAGATTTCTTTGTTTCTTCTCACTAAATTCTGAACCTCTCGTTTCTGATGAACAGACAGGGTTTCAGCTATGCTAACCTCTGGGTCAGTTTCTTGATTCTCTGACGGACCTGGGGGTACTAGGGTTAACAAGACTTCTCTATCTTTCCAGGGCTTGAGTAGGTTTATATGGTAAATTTGCTCAGGTTTCCTCCTACCTGGCTGTCTTACCTTATAATTTACTTCTCCCACTCTTTCCAAGACCTCATATGGCCCATGCCATTTAGCAAGGAATTTATTCTCCACGGTGGGAACCAGAACTAGTACCCTATCACCTGGAAAAAAAATTCTGACCCTAGCACCCTTATTATACGTATTCCTCTGTGCTTCTTGAGCTTTCTCCATGTGTTCCCTCACTATGGGTAGGACTGCAGCAATGCGGTCCTGCATCTGGGCAACATGCTCTATTACACTTCTGTAAGGGGTAACCTCGTGTTCCCAAGTCTCTTTGGCTATATCCAGTAAGCCCCTTGGGTGTCGGCTATACAATAGTTCAAACGGGGAGAAGCCTGTGGATGATTGGGGAACTTCCCTAATGGCAAATAACAGGTACGGTAACAAACAATCCCAGTTTTTCCCATCTTTATCAACCGCCCGCCGTAACATGCTCTTTAAGGTTTTATTGAACCTTTCCACTAAACCATCTGTTTGTGGATGATAGACTGAGGTTCTGAGATGCTTGATTTTTAGGAGTTTACATAGCTCTTTTGTTACTTGGGACATAAATGGTGTTCCCTGGTCAGATAGAATCTCTTTAGGAATCCCGACCCGGGAAAACAGAACTACTAACTCTTTTGCTATGTTTTTAGCTGAGGTGCTACGTAGGGGAACTGCCTCTGGATATCGGGTGGCATAATCTAATATTACCAATATATGCTGATGTCCCCTAGCAGACTTTATTAGGGGTCCTACTAGATCCATAGCAATCCGGTCAAATGGTACCTCTATTATGGGAAGGGGTACCAATGGGCTGCGGTACGCCTTGAACGGGGCGGTGATCTGACATTCTGGGCATGAGGAACAATAATTCGTAATTTCTGCCAGAACCCCAGGCCAATAGAAGCTTCGGAGAACCTTTTCTTTTGTCTTTTCCACCCCTAGGTGTCCCCCCAATGGATGACTATGTGCGAGGTGTAATACTACGTTACGGAATGTCCGTGGTACCAACAATTGTTTAGTTGTAACTGATTTCCTTTTATCAACCCGATATACTAGGTCGTTCTCTACCTTGAAGTAGGGGTAAGCAAGTGACCTATCTGGTTGGCCAGGAGTACTATTCTGGTCCCGTATATTTCCCCTTGCTACCGCTAATGTGGGGTCCTCCCACTGGGCCTTCTTAAAACTCCCAGGACTGACCTCTAGGTCAGCGAGGGTCTTATCCGGTTCTGGGGTGGTAAGTGTCTGCTCAACATCTTGATTTGGGGTATTCCCTACCAAAGTAGTGATGGGGAAGGGAATTTTACAGCACTCCTCCTTTTCCCCCTTCTTATTTGGGCCCTCGTCAACCTCCATTTCTGAAAAAGGGAAAGGATTTGTTTCTTCTAATACTTCGTTATGATCCGCTATTGAACTCTGGGCGCTATTCTGAGCGGGGGACCACATTTTTAGAAAATGGGGAAAGTCGGTCCCTATTAACACATCATGTGCCAGTTTGGGTACAATACCCACCTTGAAATCTAAAGAACCAAACTCTGTTTCAAAAAAAACATCAACAGTGGAATATTCATGATTATCCCCATGTATACAACAAATTGCCACTCTTTGTGAACTGTTTCCCTGTTTCTTCTTAATGGGCAAGAGGTATTCGGACACTAGTGTGACCATGCTCCCAGAGTCAAGAAGTGCCCGAACCCTCTTACCATTAACCTTTACAAATGCCCACAGATGGTTATTCAAGGGGTCCTCTGGGCTAGGGCCCATACATTGGGACAACAGCGAATAAGGTTCCACGCTGTTGCATTGCATGGGCTCATCATTTAGTGGGCAGATTTTTGCTGTGTGGCCCCTCTCATGACAATTTACACATTTAGGTACATAGTCTGTGTCCCACTTAGAGCCTTTTCCCGGCTCCCCATGTTGGCTATTGCCCTTAGTGTGCGAACCACTGTTGCTGGTGCTGCGTGAAGGTGGTCGCCGCTCTTCAGCGCCCCTTAACCCCGGTACCCTTTTACCGTCTCTGGAAGAGTCCTGGAACCTCGGGTAGTGGGGTTGCTCCACGACTGTGGGTTGCGGGTGCTCTTCTGCTGCATTGTACCTTTCTACGAGGGCCACAAGCTCATCCGCATTGTGGGGGTCACTCCGACTGACCCAACGGCGTAAGGCAGAGGGAAGTTTCCTCAAGAACTGGTCCATGACCAACCGTTCCACGATGTGGCTGGCTGAGTTGATCTCGGGTTGTAGCCACTTCCGGGCGAGGTGGATGAGGTCATACATCTGGCTTCGGGTGGCTTTATCCATCGTGAAGGACCATGCGTGAAACCTTTGGGCGCGAACAGCCGTGGTTACGCCGAGCCGGGCGAGGATCTCGAACTTTAATTTTGCATAGACGTTAGCTTCGGCTGGCTCTAGATCAAAGTAAGCCTTCTGGGGTTCGCCGCTTAGGAAGGGTGCGATTAGACCAGCCCACTCAGCTTCTGGCCATCCCTCTCTCTGTGCCGTGCGTTCAAACGTGAGAAGATAGGCTTCCACATCATCCGAGGGTCCCATCTTCTGAAGGTAGTGGCTTGCCCTGGTCATTTTCGGAACTGGGGCTGCCGCTGCCAGTGGAAGGTTACTGATAGTCCCCCTCAGGATCTCGAGTTCCTGCTGTAAGCCCTGAGCGAACCGCTGTTGCTCCTCTCTCAGCAAGCGGTTTGTCTCTTGCTGGTTTGCATTCGCGTTTTGCAGGGCTTCATTCGTCTGTTGCTGGTTTGCATTCGCCTGTTGCTGGTTTGCATTCGCCTGTTGCTGGTTTGCATTAATCTCTTGCTGGGCTATTAGCAGCTGTTGCTGGGCTGCATTCGTCTGCTGCTGGTTTGCATTAGTTTCTTGCTGGGCTATTAACAGCTGTTGCTGGGTTTCATTCGCGTCTTTCTGGGCAGCGACATTGCGTACCAGCGCACCCACCACGTCTTCCATCTTGTTTGCAGAGGATGAAAAAAACTTTTTTTTTTTTTTTTCTTTCAAAGTTCTTCAACCCGCAGACCCCCTAGTGCTCTGCCCGCATTCTCCACCATATGTGACAAACGGCTTACTCCGGGGCTCCGTCGTTTGTCCGGGACTGTTTAGAACACGGTCTTTTAGGGTAGGTTAAATGATGAGGCGTCACGTACTGTTCCTTTAAACAGGCTATGCCTGGTTTATTCAGTCCCAGGCACTGAGACTGCCACAGTGCATACAACAGAAAACAGATCAAAAACAAAAGCTGCTCACCTGAGCGATAACTTAACTTAGATATCCCTGACTCAGGGTTGGAAGTGGCTTTTCCACTTCCAACAACAAAACACGGTACTTTTGCAGTCTTACACAAATGAACAGAAAGATTGAACCTGTTTGGGGAAGAGGCTTCTCCCCTCTGTAGTTCAGCAGCCTTCCAGCCTCCTGGCTCTTGTGGGGAGACCAGAGCAAACAGGAAATCAGTCTTTCATACCTGATTCCTAATTAGCATGACAGGTGACAGAAATCAGGCAGCAGACAAACTCTGGTCTGGATCTCTCATCCCTCAGTTCCAGCGCTTGCCAAACTGTGGGATGGAGTGTATGTATTATAAGGCTGCACTCCCAGACCAAACAGGATAGAAACTGTCTAGTATCCTGGGAGCCCTATATACGGAATTTATTACCATCCCCTGGTTTCTGTCACAATATATATATATATATATACACACACAAAAAGAATGATTCCTGCGCTCCTACCAATTAGGCTAAAATAATATTCTCATGAAAAAGGGTATTTTGTTAAACCCTTTGGCCAAAGCGTTTGTAAGCCTGCATGCCTCATCAATATATCATTATATACATAGGCAAGACAGGGCTAATACTACACTGGAGTAGGTGATAAAAAAAAAAGTGTGGTATTTCTGCCGTTCATCACGTTCTGATGAACATCAGAGATGTATGGCATGATGATACCTAAAACTGTGGCATTAGGACTAATTTTTAACGATCTGATTCGAAAATGTATACTGTATTTGTAGGGGTGTAACTTTGATGTATTGCACGCTAAAAATAATATATACAGTATATATTTGTTTTGTTGATAATACCGCATTTTTAGGTTAACAGAGCTTGATATATCGAGGCCTATGTGTTTCTTTTAAAAATACAGGTTTTTTTTACACTTTATCATTGAATAACAAGAGAATGTTTTAATTTTATACTAGAATGAAAAAGTAAAATATGTGGATCTTGGAGGAGCTTATGTGGGACCAACCCAAAATCGTATCCTTCGAATTGCCAAAGAATTTGGAGTGGAAACATACAAAGTGAATGAAGTTCAACGTCTTATCCATCATGTTAAGGTAGGTTTGAAATCCACTAAAATTGTATATTGATAAAAACTAAAACAATTTTTACATTAATAATTGTTTTCTAATATTAAACTACTGTATGCAACACAAAAAAGATATAGAAGATTGTGACTTTTTATACATTTAAATATATTATATTTTTTACTAAAAAAACTACTGTATTACAAGAATATCAAATTTTATTCTACTGTAGATGTTACTGTCAATATAACAGACAATTATATACTCAAAACCGCAATTTTAATGAAGTCACGAGGAAGATAACTTCTCTATCTTGCCTCTGGCAGTTGTCACACCAATTCTTAAAAACAATGCTCTTGGCCACACTTATCTTGCAATCTCTCTCCCTCCCGTGATTTGACTTCTAACTACTCGAATGTCTGGTATTCTCTTGCATTTTCAAATTTCTTAATTGCCATGTTGTCCCAGACCCTCTGCAGTTTTGCTCATTCAACTGAAACTGTCCTTACTAAAGTAGCCAATGATATCCATGCAGCTAAATCTCAAGGTCCTTTTCCCCCTCTATGGCCCTGATCATACAGGGTGCTACGTGACGTGCGCGCGCTTATGTACATGCGCACGTTCGTCACTCTTTGAGGCTAGTGGATGACACACTAAAAACTGCTGGTGGCGGCAAACTACAACTACAGCGTTGACGCTGCAACATTTTGCCGCCACAACCCAAATTGAAATTTTGGGCTGCAGTCGTGTAATGTGAGCTGGTTCAGCCAATAAACCAGCTCCGTGACTTGTTCATCACGCCCCCCGCCACGCCGCCAAACGCCACGACGCAACACCTGCAGTTTGAGCACAAATCGCTGGACTGCAGGAGCACGCGGCCGAGGCGCTCACGCAAGCGCACGGACATAGCAGCCGGACTGAGCTCAGCCTTATTCTGCTTCATTACTGCTTTGATATTGTTGTTCACAATCTTCTCCTTCACATTTGACACTTTCTTGTTATTTGTAACAAAACCTTGCCTGATTTTCCCTCTGCCTTTCTAGTTGCTGTTTTCTACGGGTCAAATTAAATTTTGCAAAGTCAGTCACTTTTTGGACTTGGTTTTGACCCAGAATTCCGAATACAGAGGCCAACAAAAAACAACTTTTATATTTACGTTATAAGCATGTTTATATTTATATTATAAGGGCTATGCTGGACCTACCAGTTATGGCTGTCAAAGTAAAGTGGAAAATGAGAAAAGAAGCAGCCACTGGAAACGTTTGATATAGTTAGTGAGGCAGAGACATAACCAACTGATTCAAAGGAGAAGTGTCCCTCTGGCAAATATTTTGTCAGCTTGGGATGAGAGCATTTTTGCTATTCTAATTCTCCATCAAATTGCAGTGTATTTTACATTTCAAAAGGCTTTTGACTTATTTTTCTAATTCTCCTTAGACTACTCCAGTCACAATCGAAGTTGTGTATCAAGCTCTATTTTACAATAAAACTGGCAATAATAGATGCATTTTTAACATGCATCAATGCATGAAACGTTTTTATCCTTTCCATCTTCAATTTTGGGAGTAATATAATGAGTTAGGGGTTTTTTACAGGGTGCACTTATTTTAATAAGATAATCTGCATAAGTAGATTCACTTGTTATAATAAGCTCAATGTGCAATTTCTTTTCTTTCTGTAAATGGGCCTCAATAGGCAATCAATGTAGCAAGAAAAGTTTTGCCCATGGCGAATTTCCCTTATGATGAAATATAAAAATTGAGATGCAAGTCAGACGTTTTCATTTGACCATTGGAGTCTATGGCCAGGTACCTTCCGTTTGATAAATCAAAGAAAATAATACTATGTGAAACAGAACATAAATATGTGTAGTGCACTTTCCCCCATCATATGGGAGATATGGCTGCTACGGTGTGTGTGGTGCGTTACATGTTTCTCACAGAATGCCTGAACCTCTGCCGCTGGGAGCCTGAGGTGTACCTGATTCTTCTGGTGACAGAGCCCCCACCTGCAGGGGATCCCAACTTGCTGGGATAAGCCCCTTACAGGAACAGTACCAATAATACACACACAAGTATATGCTAACAACCTTTACTGAACACAATAATATCGGTACTCTGTACCGCACAGTAATATAGGCCCCAACCTGATACCACCAGGGAGTGTCTCCAAAGTACATTGGGTGCCAGGCACCAATACCCTAATGTCCCTTTTCCCAATGTCAAGGCCCACCCAAAGTGTCAGAGATAGCGCTATCCCGTGGAGTGTTGGCGCACTTAGTTGGATACCTGTCCGCTGCAGCACCCGGGTGATGCAGATTAACGAAAAGGATCCGTCTAATCCGACGTTGTCATCCGCGATGGTGTCTGCCTCCGCGTGGGGTGAATTCTGACGTGGAAAATATCACCTTGCAGTCTCTCACAGGGAGATAGTCTGATCTCAGACTGCAGGCCGCAATCACTGTGCGGCATCTTTGTGTCCCTGACACTAGACAGTAAATGGTGAAGCGTCCCTATATAGGGGGCCTTCCCCGAAGCAACCACAAGCTATTGTGAGGCAGTGCCTAGCTGGGGTCTCTGGCCTAGTCAGGGGCCTACTGAGTCCCTGCACCTACACCCTTACCCTCTGATGTCCCAGCTCCGACTGGCTAGCATGGTGCAATCGCGCCAAATGTATCCAGTTCTCAGCAGGGGAGTACTGCAGTCCAATTGGCTGTGGGGTGTCATGTGTTTCCAAGCCCCTGGGGCTGCTGGGAGTTGTAGTTCCCCATGCGGACCTATGTAGTAATAGCCGCCGCTATTGAGGACTCACTGTGCATGGTCCAGAGTACCAACATGGCTGCTGGGCTCTTCTGTGCATGCACACCATGGCCGCACTAAAGATGGCACCCTGCGAAGGGAGCCGCTGGCGACTAAGTCGCCTCCGCTGCTGGCACGCGCCACCCGCAACCCTACACGCACTCTCCTCATCCGCCGCTGCCGGTCGCAGCCACAGCGGAGGGTAAGGGGATGAAAGGGGATCCAGGGGGACGCAGGCCACACATGCATCATTTTTACGCACTTAACTCCAGATACACTGTACACAGTACACTTATGTCACATGCACTTAGATTTTAAGCTCTCGGGGCAGGGTCTCCCTTATGTTGTCATTTACGTGTTTCCCTTATCCCTATTGCTTGTACTTTATTTATCTTTACATTGTAATTTTGGAATGGGCTGCGTACATTGTTTGTGCTATACAAATAAAATTATACTAAACTATACATGAGGAGGATACAAGTCTCAGAAAAGAATTAATTAGAATATGGTTTATAGGAGAAATTTACTCAAAGAATCTATGCACATTAATGTCAAGATGCAAAATAATAAAAAAAAAATTAGAAAGCAGACTAGTGCCCCTCGACAACCGGGCACCGGACTGCTGGGGCTAGCCACCCCCACTTCTCCTCACCTTTTGACGCTAGACCGCATACTGCTTCCCCTCTCCCTGCCTCCACCGACTTGGCTGGATCACGCGCTGATTTTCCCTACAACCCCCCTACCTTCTCACAGCATCACTGGAGGGGTTTAGGCTAAGGGAATTCAAAGGAGAGCCGGGCCAGGAAAGTAGTCTGCTCCAAGGCAAAGAAGATCCTGCCCACCCATCCCTTCATTTTTGTGATATCA